>NW_019416353.1:185507-191532 GCF_000390285.2 Anoplophora glabripennis
GTCGGAGATAATGCTATTCATGAATGAATATTTTTTAATAATTTTATTCCAATATAACTTTTTAAATAATAAAGTGATGAACAAACTATGAAATAAAGTCTAATCAGTTTATTTATTTAAAGACAACTATATAAAAAATTGCATAATTCTATAATACTATGAAGAAATAATCGTTTCTTTGTAAAAGTCCAAAAAACCTTCATATTTAGAAATTAATTTCTCACGAATTATTTACCTATCCCAATTAATGTTTGCTTTACTCTCTTCATTTATACTTTGCCAAATGTGATATGAAATTTTACTACCTTCTTCCATTGCTTTAAAAAGATATATTGGAATAAAAAAGGGCTGTTTTCTACCATTTTTCGGTATAATTTAGGCAACCAGAAATGCATCAGTTTCCATCCTTAAGTTTTGATATTTTACGAGCTTTCTACTTATAAATCCATGAATATGTAATTAGCCTAATTGATTTATGTTTGTAATAAAATTACTATTCGTAGGTTCCTGAGATAAAACAAGCAAGTTTTTGTCTAACGTAGCTGTAGCATATTTTTTTTGTCTGTCTCCTATTTATTGGAGATGAATCTATCAAATCTTATCTCACTGTAACTTTGGCAAATCGTTTTTCCTAAATAGGCAAAAATTTACAGGATGTGCTATTAAAAGAAAAAGAAAGGGTTGTTTATATACTAAGAATACACATTATGAATAAAATATTTCTCATTGTTATTGTGCTGTTACCAAATTATGAAACATAGTTAAATTATTAAGTTTCATGTTTATTTTTGCAACTCACTATTAGTTTAGTCTTGCTTGTTATTAATTTTGGAACTCATATTTTATAACCCACTTTTTGTGTCTGCAGCAACGCAACGCAGACAATGAAGTGTAAAATTACAGCACTCATATTTCCAGTTCCTCATTACGCTGATTGAAAATTATTTGCAACAATGCATAATGGACTTCATCCTTGTAAACAATATATCTACGTAACGTCCTTTATGACTGCAACTTACAATAATGATACAAATTCATCTCCAATGGCTGTTGAATCTGATGTAATCGTGACCAGTTTTCGGAACTGTTAGGAACCCAATAATACTGGAATAATTAGCCTCTTCTAGACAACAAATACTGACAGATAAGGGGATTCAAATAAATTTTATAGTCGCCAGATAAAGTTGTGTCTGCAAAACGTTTGTCACCAAAAGTAATAAATTTACAAAACTTAACCGATATTCAGAAAAAGTAAACCATAAAATCCGAAAGCATTTTGAACAAGTTAACTTAAAAACGTTGTCGCCATGTGGTGGGCATCTGTTGCATCCACCCGGTGCACACTGATTGAATTTGAAAATTTCGCGTCAAAATTTGCTCGACAACATCAAAAGCAGCCAAACCACTTGGTTTTTTTGAAATATTCCTTAAACATTGTACTTTTGCAGTTCACTGCAGAAAATAAGCATGTGATAAATATAAATATAATAGAAGGCTGAGAAAGTAAACAGTAATATTTATTACATCCAATTATCTCGATACTATGTCTATAGTACATGTGTATAGTACTTTATATAAAATTCCTAAAGCCACTAATCCCATTAAACTCAAAATCTGAAGTTTCAATAATTAACCAAGAAATCCATAAATCCCGAAGCCAAACAAGTAAAATAAACCCTAAAAGCTACAAAGCCAACTTATAAACTATAAAATCTATAAAACCCAAATCTCCATAAGCCCTAAAACCCCATAAACCCTAAAACACATAAACCTCAAAATCCATAACCTCAACATCCATTTTTAGAGCTTATGGGTTTTGGGGTTTATAGGTTTTAGGGTTTATAAGTTGGGTTTATAGGTGCTGAAGTTTATTTTACTTGTTTGGCTTCGGGATTTATGGATTTTGGGGTTTATGGGCTTCGGTGAATATAAGTTGTCGGATTCATGGATTTAGGAGTATGCGGTTTGTGGTTCAATAGTTAATATAAAGTACTATACAGGGTGTCCCACCGGGAACTGCGTCGATTAATATCTAGGAAAAATTTGAAAATTTTGCAACACGGCAATATCCCTGGGGCGAACGCAACTAAAATATCTAAAACTGTCCAGCACTTCCGGTTATACCGGAAGTCGGGTCATTTTATTAAATATTCCCTATACCTAGGAGTTATAAATTTTGAGATATTAATTTTTAAAGAAAAAAATTTACAGATGTAAGGGTCCGCGGAGATGCTAGTAACTCTTTTCGGGAGCGTGATATCACGACACGGCGCATGAAGGTGTAAAGATAAGGTTATATGTACATTTAATTTGGTTACATAATATCAATATAAATTGGTAAAATCGTTCCTAGAAGGTCCTCGAGATTCAGGAGAAGGTGAGGCTTTTCAAATATATTTGTTTTACCCAAACATCATAGTGATAAAGGTAACAGCTTGTTTAGGAATCGCAGACTTGTGGAAATAAGGGAATTATGTTTCACGAGTCCGAAAAAGTCTTGCTATGTATGTTTGTGATATTTATATGCTGCTTAGCATTTACATAAAAGAAAAACATTGAACTAAAATTTACAATTCAACAGGGGATATAAATGGAAACGGCACATTTTACAAATATTTTTCGCTTTCAGGTTCTCACACAGCTGAAATTTCTAAACTGATTGCAATTAAATCAAACAGTTAAATTGGAAATGGGATCGCGAGAAAGATAAAGACTCGCATAGATTTTCATTTTTCGTTTGTACTTTGTCTTTGCATGCATTAAATTTCCGTATAGCTGAAGTTTAGTGGGGGCAAAGTTCTTTCAGTTCTTTGATCCACATCTGTGTAGTTCCGTGAACTGTTTTGGTCTTTTCAAATTTACGTTCATATAAGTTTTGTTTTCCGCCGTTTCTGTATACAATCGAAGCATACTGACTTCAAGAAGCTGGAAAACAATTTATTTATTTGTATAAAAGTTGGCACTGCAAAAACCTTAATAAAGTTTTCTAGACTCCTATTTCTGCAAAGAAAGAGAAACCCAGAAACTTAGCTTCTCATTTTATAGATGGACTTCTTTATTGTAAAATTAGTTGTCGAAATGTGTTTATTACTTAAAGGACATTAATGAATTTATTAATTAATAATACTTACTTATTCGAAAACTTTCTTTATTATCTATACCTATATTTTGGAAATGTAATAATGCTTTCACACGGAAAGAAATCGAATGTGTACTATAAAACTATAGCCCAAAACTTGTATAACAAATATCTGATACTTTATGGATGTACCTTTTTTTGTTATACTGTAAGGTTGCAATTAGTTTAAAATGTTCATAGTTGCTGTCTACTTGTAGTCGAGTTAAAAGTCTATGAACTATATTGTATTGTGGTAATAATAATAAATTTTTGAAAAAATTTTTGAAATATTTATAATTTGTCCTATTTACTATAGTAATCATTGAGAAAACGTTTTCTCTAAAATATTGTAGTGACTATTGTAGTGAATTTTTTTTGTCATAACTTTTATTTTTAGCAGCGTGATTTTTCACAAATTTGGTACACTTATTACTGGCAACCAATTACGAAATATAACACTCATCAGAATTTTAAAGTACTCTAGGATTTAAATTATCCTTATTTTTGGGTAAATTAATCCCAACTATTTTATTTTCAGTTTTTCAAAAAATTAGATGATTGCAGCTTAATTAAAAAATATTAGGAAAGGCTTGTCTTGTTCTAAATCGATATCATTTCCAGGAAAAAAAGGATAATATTTAGGAGCATTCTAAAAAGGTATATCATATTTTCAAGATAAAAGAACCTAAAAGGAAATTTTTGTTTCATATGATTATAAGCATTAAATTATGCCAAATCAACTTTAATTACAATGATTAATTAACATAGAATACATTTGAAATTTAAGATAATGATAGTTTATCTGAAGTTTTTCGGTAAATGTGATTTCGAAACAGTAAATGCGGTTTTTCTTGGAAAGGTTTAAAGTTATAGATTTGGATTAAAAGTGCCCCTTTCTAAAATTTTTTAATAACATTAAGCTGTTAAATAAATAATACGGTTATCGTCAATTTTCTTACCAATAAGGAATATTTCAACTGTATAGACCTTTAAAACATTTATTAGCTTTTTGCAAATGTATAGTTTCCTATCAATAATAAAGACTGTTACGCTAGAAAAAAATTGCTTCATAAATAAAAAAAATTGAGTTTTCAAAGCAATGTCATAGGAACTTATATTATACATTTTATGAGTACAACCACTCCCTACTTTTTGCTCAGAGTTTTCGGACACCCTATAAAACTTCTAATTTGATGAGTTTGAAATCTATCATTGCTATCCTAATTTATATATTCTGTTACATTGTCATCTATCTTTACCACTTATTTCGATTGGTATTCAGTAACAGCAAATTATATGCATAAATATGTTCCACATTCTATAATACAAGGATTCCAAATGGCATAATTACGAGTACAAAAGCTTATGGATATATTGACTGATTTCCAGTGATAATTATAGGATGTTCACATCATCGGTGGCTAATCAGATATCAATTATGTATGAAGAAAGATCAATGTCATCAGTAAATATCATTCATGATACTCTATGATGTACATTCAATCAGTTGACAATTTAATACGAATTTCACACAACGACAGTAGTAGTAGTTTGTGACATTTTGCGATGTATAAGTCGATTAATTAAAATTAAAATGGGACCGCTGACTTTATCAATAGCTCTGCCTCTGTTTACCGGAATATATAAAGAAGTGCCGGCGCATGCCTATGTGAAAATCGTTATAAATAAAGATGTGCCTTTAACTCGCCGTTTTCATCAACATGTCCATACATTATGGCGGACCATTTAGTATGTTTATTTGCAGTTATTAATAACCCACCATTGGCATTCTGTCCTTTCACAAAATGAAAACAGTTAAAATTAGAATCCAGAAAAATAAACGACTTCACTTAAACATTTTCTTAATAATAATTTCCCAACAGAAGACACGTTTTCGTTATGAAAAATTTAAAAGTGAACTAGTAATTTTTTTGTTTACTACCAAAAACGAGATGAAGTGAACAACACCCTATTTAAGCTAAATATTCACCTCTTTTATGCAGTATGTAACTTGAAGACGATTTCAGAGGTTCTCAACAAGTTTTAACAATTACAGTTTCAATAATTTTCATTATTATAAATGCTTATTATTAAAGCACCCTATACAGGGTGTTAAACAGGTCAAATATTTTTGCCACATGAGGTAAATACACGGATTTGTACCTCAACGTTGCAAGGAGCCACCATTTGCTTGCACACAAGCGTCAGCGCGACGTATCCAATTCGAACGCACGCGTTGCAACATTGTCACGTCTTCTCGAATCGTATAAACAAGCTTCGGCAATACGATGTCGCAGTTGGTCGATGTCACGAACTTCCATGGAATATACAACACTTTTCACATATCCCCACAAAAAGAAGTCAAAAGGGGGTGAAATCCGGGGACCAGGGGGACCATCTAACTTGGCTGCCGCGGTCTATCCAGCGATCGGGAAAAGTAGTGTTTAGAAAGTCGCGCACTCACCGAAACAAGTGAGTGGGGGCTCCGTCATGCAGTAACGACATATTTTGCCGAACATTCAATGGCACGTCTCCCAATAACTCCGGCAAGCGATTTAAGCGTCCTATAGTCCATTGAAATGTAGGCTGAACCTCCATTTTTTCCTCTGTCGATCAAAACTGGGCGCAAATATGTTTTCGATCCTCAGGAATACGAATCCGCAAAAATTTTTGACCTAGGTGGTCAGGAAAGGGGCCAATAGGTCAAAAAACCGTAAAAAATAAGGTTTTTCGCAAATATCTCGTAAACTACGGCAAGTAACAAAAAAATAATTGCACCGTCGTGTTCCCAGGGAAATTTTACATCGATTTTATGCTATTGCTTATTAAAATTAAATAAATTTATGTCATGTTTTGGACAATTACTAAGCAATATAATGCGATTTCAAATATAATTAGCCTGCAGTT
>NW_019416353.1:193236-261192 GCF_000390285.2 Anoplophora glabripennis
AAAAAAAATCCACTACAACTGCAGGCTAATTATATTTGAAATCGCATTATATTCCAAAGAAGCACACCTGCTAGAGCTGTCAACTGCGAGTCAGCCGATACATGTAGCGTGCGCGCTCTACTACTCCCCAAATACGCTTCACCGCCGGAGATATACACTTCCCCTCTCTTGCTTAGTAATTGTCCAAAACATGACATAAATTTATTTAATTTTAATAAGCAATAGCATAAAATCGATGTAAAATATCCCTGGGAACACGATGGTGCAATTATTTTTTTGCTACTTGCCGTAGTTTACGAGATATTTGCGAAAAACCTTATTTTTTACGTTTTTTTTTACCTTTTGACCCCTTTCCTGACCACCTAGGTCAAAAATTTTTGCGGATTCGGATTCCTGAGAGTCGAAAACATATTTGCGCCCAGGTTTGATCGACAGAGGAAAAAATGGAGGTTCAGCCTTCATTTCAATGGACTACCTACTATTAAAGTGTCATTAACGATACCCGCCCACATGTTCACTGAAAACCATTGCTGAAAGGCACCGCGACGTATTTCTTGTGGATTTTCGATGGTCCAGTGGTGAGTGTTGTGGACGTTACGTACGCTATTTCGACTGAAACATACTTCATCTGTAACAAATATTTGCGCTGTAAGTTAGGGATTTCTTGCATGTTCCTGAAGCAACCATTCGCAAAAAGCTCGACGTAGTGAAAAGCCTCAGGAGTAAGCGCTTGAACACGTTGAATATGAAATGGGTACAACTGAGCTTCTCGTAGTGTCCGCCATACAACAGGATGCGAAATATTTACTTGCTGATCTTCTTCGACGAGATCTAAAATCATCTCCTCGGCATTTAAGATTCTTAGTGGTCACCATGGTCCACCGTCGCGACCTCGACGCGGTTGTACTTTACCGGTGTCCAAAGCTCTTTGCGTTACAGCAACAAATGTTCGCTGTGCGGGGACACGTCGTTCAGGATATCTTGCACGGTAGATATTTTCGTTTGCTACGCCATAAATTATGAGCATATCATAATATTCGTGATTGCTAAATAAAGCGCCATTTTCAAAAGAAAACTTGGAAATAGGCTATTAAATGTACTCTCGAAAAACAGCACAGCAATCACTACAACAATGTATTACAAACTGACTTTCATAAGAAATCTATAAACTCGTAAAAAGTGTTACAGAATTTTTTGTAAGTACTCGCCGCTATAAAATAAATGTATTTTTTTAAACACATTTTTAACTGGCTTTTTTCTCTACGACCTTAAACTTCCGATACAAGTTTGTGACATCAGTTAACTCAGTTTTTGCTCCTTTTTCAACCCTTTAAATTTTTGACATAAGTTCATTAACACCCTGTATATCATTAAAAAATCCTCGCCAAATTCACATTTCATTCAGTTGCTTTGATATTTCATAATATCAAATTTTTGTACTAAATTGTAAAAGTCTTAAAATTTCAATTCAATTACAAGATTTTTTGTAGCGGCTAAGATACAGCACAATAACTACAACAAGATTAGAACACGTCTACTATTTATTCAGAAGAAAGTGAAAAGTAAATCAAAGAAAGTTTTTATTGGCATATTTTTGGACAAAATATATCGCTGGGCAGTTCGAATTTACTGGCCACTTCTTGGCTTTTTCGTGGAGTATCTGCGGCAAAGGGATTGCCATTATCATCATCCGATTCAATTTGAGATAAATCGTCTATATAATTCAATTCATTTCCCGGTTGTATGTCTTCCTGACAATAAGGACCCGATGAGCTTCTACTTAATTTATCCACTGGCCTCATACGCCCACGCATGTGTTCCCCTACATTTTAATTTCGTGAACTAATAAAGGCAATATATAAGGAAGGCACTGAAACTAATAAAAGCAATTTATAAATACTGAGGAGTGTAATATGGCGTGAATAATATAAATGCGTGGTTACCTCTCCATTATAATTATTTTATATGAAAAAAGAAATAATTAGTAAGACAATATTACATTATATCTGCTTTTATTTTCATCCTGAAAACGTTATTCAAAATTTGTCAATTAATTTTTCTACAAAGAACTTACTTGCGCGTAACTAATTTGAAAACCGTACAGAAACATATTTTCATTCAGAAATTCATTTTAAACTGAACTCAAATTTGATAAACCAATTTAACCTTATGAAAACTGTTTACTTATAGGCTCCACAATCACGTTATATTAGACTATGCAGATGACAAGCTATAAATCAACCTTGACAGAATTATTAAAAGTCCCTATTGCGATTAAAGGCAAAGGTATTTCACGGTGATTGGATATATTGGTGGCTTAATAACGTAGACTAGTATTCAAAAAATCAATTCGTGGGTGTACCTATATCGTTAAATCGACAAATTAAAACTAGAAAATTGTATTGTTTGTATTCATCGTGACAAAAAAGAAACAACTGTTGTATCCAACTGAATGGCTATAAACAAGAAAATTTTATTTGTGATCTATTATCTCGTCTTATTTACTACATTATCTATTTAACCACTAGTTTGATATTCATTTCCAATCTTCTGTTTCCTTATTCCTCTTTTTTCACTGGTATCAAGGCGAGATACAGGAGAAAAATACTTCAAGTCCCCGATAGTACAGAACCTCCACAAATAATTACAAACCACATGACAAGCAATTTTGTTTGGAACTATAATTTTATTTCCTTCACGTTGAGAATTAAATTTCGGAAAAATTATTAAAACAATATGATCAAAATTACATTAAAATATAGCATTCTGTTTCACCAGTTGTTATTGGTCTTTTCAGCCAATCAGCGATAGCATTATTTTGAGCGTAAACGTAGCAGTTTGCCATTGTTCATTGTAAACCAATAATTAATAATGGTGTCGCCAAGATTTAGGGATTTTTTTTTGCCAGTACCAACCTCTGAAACAAAGCTGAATGAAATCTTGATAACTGAAGAAAATTGACATGTCTTAGATTAAGATTATGTCTTCCACCACGTAAGAAGATTTATTTTGTAAACTTGGCGTCAGAGTAATTTTCTCACCACAAAAAATAGCCGTATACAAGGTGTAAGAAGTTTGACTGCCATTACTTCAGAATGATATAGAGTAATCATAAATGAACAAAAAAGTTGTACATTACGGAGAGTAAGAAGATTAACAGTTTTCAAAATACAGCGAGTATTAATATTGGGGAGTTTCATCACAACTTGACAACAATGCTTAACTTGATGATGCAGACCACAAGTGCACGCGGTCGACTTGTCATAGAATAACAAAAATATAAACAACTATTATTGTGAAACAATTAGTAAATTTCAAAACAATTGTTTTCCAGTTTTTAAATAAATAAAATAAAATGTATCGATTTTGTGGTACGAAGATAGTGTTGTGCTTAAATTTTAGCCCGAATTTTAGTTATTATGAATCTCTTAAAACAGGAACTTAACTTTTAATCAAATTATGAGTTTGAAAAATATGTAATTAAAGTACCCAAAGATTCACGTCATCCAAACAATCGTACGTATTAAAAATAATTTAGGTACTTACCAAAAAGCAAAATTCAGTAATTTTTAAACGCATAAATACAAAACAAACTAAAACATATGCTCAAAATGTCCACCACCATTCGACACCTTCGAATCCAAATTTCGCGCACTCGCTGCAAAACACCTCAAGAAAAGGAAATAATGGTACGCAAAAAACACCTAGACGCTGTCCAATTCCAGATACCAACTGAGTTGCGTATTGCTTGACAGCTTAGAACCTCGTTAGCCGCTGCACCGTTGTCACATTGCTCGATATGAATTTTATATTTATTACAACTCTAATTGTTTTTTAAGCATAAAGAAGTTCAAAAAAGTGATAAACATAGTATTTTATGGTATTCTATGCACGCAGTTGTCAATAGTCCTTAATTCATCGAACTTTTGTACTTCAAGTTGGAGATTTTTCTCGGAAATGGTTCTTTAGGACCCATATCATATAATCCGTTTAAATTCAGGCAGTCAAACTTCTATCACCCTATATGATACAAAAATTACTAATTTTAAACAAACCCAGATCATCATATCTTTAAGTAACATAATCACATTTTTTCATATGGTGAATAAAGCTGCATAAGTCATTCGAAACTTTTTGTAATCGATTTTGGGCAAATTTATCTAGACAGAAAAAATAAATTATAAAACAATAATTGACAATAGGAATTATAAGAAATTCACACAGTACTTTACGCTGTTTGAAATTAAATAAATATTTTGATGCTTCATAACATTTCTATATCAACAAAGAGACATGTTTTTCCAACCTCAAATCTGTGTTAGACACAAAGCCAAGTTTTTTTATCTGGGATAGCATATTCAATGATCTACCTCCAATATTCAAATTTAACCTATATTTGGTTTTAGAATAACACAGAATAACATAGCCGCATATTTGTTTGGGTTCAGTTTCAAATTATTGGATTTAACATGATAAATATGGATATGGATTCTAAACCTCTGTTTAATAGCAACATCTTCAGTGTCACTGGGAAGAATTTGGAATTGAAAATATGTATTGTCAGCATAGGGCAATATATTATTACCTACAGGTTGTTGTACAAGTGAATATATCACAAGTATAAATCAAGAAAAGAACAGAACCTAAAATCTATTCTTGGGGTACTCCGGAATTTATACTACCATCTTCTGTCCATTACAGTATAATTTGAGAAACTGCCATAAAATTATGATATAAAATGGTTGCTTTATTAGAAAACCTTTTCTGAAGGCAACCTGAAAAGAGTTTGAAATAATATTTGAACAACAGTAGTTATATATTTGATTATAAATCGTTTTTTCAAGAATTTTAGATAGTATTGGTGTGAGATTCGTCGGACGAAGATACACTTTTTGGATCGGAGAGATTGTACATTTTGGAGAAAAATAATCAATTACCAAACAACAGTTAATCACAAGTAAAATATGTTTATAAAACAGGAGCACATAGTTTTAACATTTTAGTAGAAATGGAATCGAAACCACAAGCATTTGCTTGAAGGCTATCTATAATTTTCGTCATAAGTAATTAATTTAAAATTAAACCAATTAAACCTAAAATACTCTGATGAAAACTGATTTCAAACCGATCTACGTTTGGTAGTTCTACTGACGACTGACTGTTCATTAGATAATACATATAGATGTAATACAGTGCTGGACAGGGCTGTAATCCGTACAGTAGTTGTTCTAACAATATCATTAGTTAAAAAATTGTAGGTCAGATTTCATTTGGTAGCTCCATTAGCAATCTGTAAAACACAAATTCAGCATTAATATGGCCAAGAAAATTTGATATGCGCCTGAATAAGTTAAGATGTCTCCAGTCTACAACTGTTTGGATTTATTAACTTAATAAATAAATACGATCATTCTGTTGAAGAATCCAATAGTGCATTTAGATCATCGTTATTGCTATAATTGTAAACAGCACTCACCAATTTGCTATTCCAACAATTGGAGGTTAATTACGTGCACCTATTGGTACTGTATCCAGGTAATTGTAACTGCATATACGTATAATATTTAATTGCAATTATTGTACATTTTCATTTCACAACTTCAATCAATTAGAATTCATTCATTCATTAAATAAATTGCAAATGTCAGTTTAACAATTGTTATTGTAATTTTACTGTGCTACATGATCAATCAAGACAAGTAATATCAAGAGTATAGGTTCTACATCCTTATAAAATTTAACTTTCTGTTATTGTTTCAGAAATAGGTTCACATACAATTTATTCATTGCTTTAAAGGAAATATCACAAACTAACAGATGCCATAAAATAAATGTCACACAATGTATCACGGGATTTTGTTTTCCTTTTTCAGTTAGTTTATTGCATTTCGTTTTGGATATATGCGGTGAAAAATTGAATGTGGCCAACAAAGCAGTTTCAATAAAATTTTAGTGTAGTATTAACAAAAAATAATAAATATTTATTTTGATGGGAATGAAATAATTAGTTTTAGGTTATCAAAACAAAATAAATACTCATTTATATGAAACGTGGAACATGATGAAACTGCAATAAATTCTGTAAGGTTCATTTTCGAAAGCAGTTACTGTTTGCTAGGTATAAATGTAAATTCATATTTCAATATAGTATGAACGTGGATACATTTTATAGAGGATATAAGAAAACTATAGAGGCTATTTAAAACCAGGCTAATTAAAATATGATTTTAAAAATTAGAGTAATTTAGTTTTTTCTTGTTCTCATTTCTCTTAAGTTTACTTAAATATTTTAATATTAAATATCCTGCTGTTCTACTCATTGTAACAATTTTTCTTCATTTCTTAAACCATTTCAAAATATTTCTGTTTTTTGTAATTAAATACACACGGTCTTACAAATTAGTAGGTCAAACAGTTAACCACATATTCTTTGAACTAAAATAATTGGACTTTTCTTATGCCATAAATACAGGGTGTCACAATGAAGATTTAAAAAATAATGTTTATTGATAACTCCTGTGATTGTAGATATTTATTTGTAATTTAGCACATATTTTGATCTTAAGTCGGCACACTTTTTGTGTAATTTTGGTTTAAAACCCATGTACCCCATATTTTTTCTGAGTACGTTTGGAATAATTAATAACAGGCATATTACATTAGTAGCTTATATTTTAAATTTAAATAATTTTAGTATAATTTATGTTATTTTTAAAATCCAGAGTTGTATGCATATGTTCAGTACGAGAAAGGGATTCCTATTTTAAAGATATCACAGTTAGAGATAAACAAATTAATATATTCCCTCCGTGGAGTGATTAAATTTTAATTATGGACGTTTTTTCGTAGTGTGCTTATTTCTCGAGATATTTGAAAGTTTCAGGTTAAAAATATCACCTGGTAAATTATATGCATCTACAAACTTGAAAAGTTTTTTCATGGAAAACTAATGTCATTAAAACTATATTTTAGTAAAAGTGACATAGAAGTGACAAAAAATATTGTTTAACAATATTGATAAATCATTTTAACTATCTAATGATATTGTGGGCAACAACTACTCTGCGTAGAACAGCTCCATTCAGCATTGAACTATATCCGCGATATCTAGTAAACAGTTAATAAAAAAAATATTTTTTTGTTTTTCTATAAGGAAAGAGTTCCTAAGACATCTCCAAATCCTTATTATGAACTAATGGTTCAAGAGTTTTAGATAACAGAGATTAAAACAAATAGTTCATAGTTCTTCTAACTAAAAATTGTGTTGATAAGCTCATTCTAAATTTACTCAAAATTCAACACCAAAATAATTTTGCCCAAAATTGCATATTTACGCTGTTATTTGTTACTGTAAACGCAGATAATAAATAAAAAACAAAATTGATTGTAACTGGCGACTGCACGGCGAAGATTTTGTTGTGTCACCACTGAAGATGCTCGACAGTGAAGAACGGCGAAACGTTTAAAATCATTGGACGCGATAAGTTATAGAAGTCGCCGTGGAACGTCATAGAGGGCCACCAGAGAAGTAGTCCCACACATAAAGACCTTAAAACCAACAATATGAAGCGAAATACACATCATGGCAGGTGTAGAGGTTTTGACAGCAGGTCCACCCCTACAGAACTTAGCCCGAGAACAACATGCCATGGCGTGACAACCCGAAATGCCATTGAACTTTAAATATCAGAAATCCTTAAAAACTGTACATAAGTAACAAACATATTTAATCTGACATATTACTTTGACTTGATATCATGTGAAAATATGTAGATTTTTAAACATTGTTTCTTATATAACACAATAGACTCGACTAGCTTATCGCTTAACAATGCTGATTAATTAACTTATCAAACCCGTCGCTGCTAAGTTTAGGAAGACTTCATTGATTCTATTCACTTGGTAGGTGATCAAAGCCGTCTTCGTTATGTTAAAACAACCCATTCATTAGCCTGTACTAGTTCTGTTTACGAGATCCTCACCCGGCTTAACAATGGCCAGGAAAAGGAAGCTAATTACTCAAGTTGCGTGTCTACGACTTCATATTATGATGGTTCTCAAGTGTTCTGAATCTTAAGCCTCTTAACTATTGATGGTATAGTCGTTTAACATGTAATTATACCTTTGTACGGATTGTACGAACACTTTTAGATGTAATTTAGATGGAAAGAAATGTAACAGAAATTAATACTGTAAAATTATTTCCCATGAATTGTATTACAGATATCTACTGCAGTTATCCATAATGTATAAAATGGTAATTAAATAGGGGTGCGCAAACTCGATTCGCATTTTTATTACATTGGCATACCAAGGTAATACGAAGAAAATTTTTTGGTACCGCTGGTTCTATGGAGAGTCCAGTAAAACACATAATTACTTAAAACTGAACTAACAATTTTTCTGTTTACAACACAAAGTGGACAAACAAGCGAATGCCGTGATCTACGCGCAAAATTATTCACATTTTATGTAGGGCAAGATTTCAGTGGTTCTCAATAAGTTATTAGTTCGTGAGGTATTAAAATTTTATTAGGTGCATGATATTGATCCACTTTCTCTTGTTCCAAATTAGCTATAACGTAAATTGATAAAGATTTCATTTCAGTTTGCAAGAATGAAAAAGATAAAAAAAGGAAATGTATGTTCTTAATCGCAAACGTGCCTAGGAAAAATTTGCAACAACAACGCAAGGTTATGCGATTTTTTTTTGTAATTTTGACATTCTCTAATTTGAAAAAGAACGCGTAAATGAAGAGATAAAAGGAAAATCCCATTATTTTAACCCAATGAATCTGTGATTGACGGCTTGACTTACTTTTTTGTAGCATCCTTTATTTTGAATCGATAACAATTGATTGAAATTAAATGAAAATGTCAGTCCAACTGAACAAGCTGGAAGACAATATAATTAACCTAAATGCACACTTATACAGGGCAGTTCTAAATTTTCCTTCGATTTTTTAAATGGAAACAAAATAAATAAAACTTTGACATCCTGCATCTTAGTCACTATCAACTTTAGAATAAAGTTCTAGTTAAATCCTAATATATTGAAATGAGTAATCCTTAGATCTGTTGTGTACCATTAATTAACAGACACCCTGTATGTTGCAGTTTTTGCCTGATGATGGTGTAAAGAATTGGAACTTTTTTTTCTTATTTTGAGTTTTAGAGTTCTATCATCAAGTAGGTATAGCTTAAACGATTCTGAACATTAAATTTTTGGTAGGTTAATATTTGTATGCAATATAATACTGTATTTTGTCTGTAATAATATAGTATCTAGTAGTATTTTTGTTGTTTAGCACATCTAATGCACTACCGTGAGATAACATGCAACAGGAGTTGTAAATAAACATCGATTACGCCCAAATTAAATCCACCGGACTGAAATACTGCATAAGTAAATAAACGTGACCTAATAATTTGCAAGGTAATCGATTTATATCACTTCGGAAGTTAAGCCCCTAAGCGAAATAGACCTCAACAACAGTTACGCACAGTTTTCATTCCGATTATATGGGAGATTGTAAACCCTTATATTTTATTGATGTTTGAATTTGGTACAGAAACCAGGAGTTCCCCGCTCACGTATTTTTACTGTGTATTGAATTATAGGAAGCACTGGTAACAGAATTTTACAGTATACAGGGTGTGCCATTTAATACTCCCGCTGCCAATATCTCCGAAATGAAGAAATTTATTTTAGTTCCGGAAACTGGGATTGTTAGGTCCTTCGAATAACTTCAAATTGCAGTTAGAATTGTCTGTATAGATGGCGTTGTGATATTAAAAATTTTTTTGATGCCTAGAACGTGGAAATCTGAAAGATCGTTAAATTTTGAGTAATTTAAAATTTATCATTGAAAATGTATAAATCGAAATATTAGTTTTTCATACAGGGTTATTCACGCAACTAGTTCATTAGAAGGATACGAAGGTGCCATGATAGGATTTTGTTAATACTCAGGTTACCGGCCATGAACTTTTCAATTAAAATATTTTCAAAACCGTTGCACTTCCGCTTATACCAGAAGTTGCCACCAACCTGTTATTTTAAATGGAACACCCTGCATATATTTGCATTTTTAGATGCTACGTTAAATTTGAGGGTTACTTTATTAAATATTCCCTATACCTAGGAGTTATAGATTTTGAGATATTAATTTTTAAAGAAAAAATTTGACAGATGCAAGGTTCCGCGGAGATGCTAGTAACTCTTTTCAGGAGCGTGATATCAATTGGATTTTACCAACAAATTAAAACATTTAATACTAGATGTTTCATTTTTGCCGTTACATTTTGATAATTTCAAACATAACTTTATTAACTTAAATGAAACACCCTGTATTTTTCGTATGTCGTAGGCAGATTGAATTTTCCTTTCAAGCCATCTAAACATTATTAGGGTTGCCGTTACTACTTTTGGAGATATTTGCAAATTTTCTATTTTTTGGGCACTTTTTTTCGTATCGGATTTGACATCTGTCAAGTTAGTCGTCGAATTATTGTTATGTCTGTACTAGTTTTTGCTGAAAATTTAAATAAAACTGGCTGGGCATCGTTTAAATTATTTTAATTTGTTTGTTATTTATTAGGACGTGTTAATACTTGAAACAGACAAATACTATACTGAGGCGCTGTTCTTGGTGTATTTTATTTTAATAAACGATTTTGAGAATCAAGAATGATTGGTCAAAATACAGAATGTACTGCAAAAACAGTTCATATTTTGCGTGAAAAGAAAGGCCAGGATGTCATGATAAACCGAGTTCCAACATCAATCACGTTCTAGAAGATAGACTCTTTCAAAGTGTTGCGGCAAATCAACGCACAAAAATTATTGCAAGAGTTTGGATCTTCAAAATAGCTTAACACCTTAGCAGATTTGATAATGTAAACAAGATGACCTTCTTCACCTTTGACTCACCTTTTGCCTCACGAGCCACAGGGGTGATATGAGAGGGGCATAGGAAATCGCAACAAACTATCCAACAAAATGGAATTTATTTTAATTGTTTTTTTTTAATTAAAATTAACCATTAAAAATATAAAAAAATAGCACTATACCAATATTTACTATTTCTGTTATTTTGAAAGCTTCATTGTTATAATACAGTTTTGCATTTAATTACTTTACCATATCATAAGTTCTTCAGGGCTCAAACCTTCGGCACAGCTTAATAATATACAGCTAGAAGAGTCCGTGTCGGCGCCTTTGATGTGGCGGTCGAGAACTAAGCGAGACGGAATCGTGCTAACTCTCTCAGATTAAGCGGAATAGTCGGGGCTGGATTAAAAGAATTTTTATTATTGAAATAAAATATTTAGTTTCTACCTGACAGTACCGCAGTAGGTAATTTTAATAATATGAAATTTGAATTAGAATATTATGTGGTATGACATTAAAAGTAGAAAATGGGTATTTTAGATAGGTAATAGGTTTTGTACTTGAAGTTAATACGGATTATTAAAAGAAAACTTGAAGAGTAATTAAAATTCCTTGTTGTAAGCTCATGTTTACTGACGTAATCATTAGAGAAGAAAATGGTTAAAATTGCGTTTTTTTCGAACAAAAGATCTTTAATATCTCGAAAACGGTAGATTTTAGAGAAAAGTTGCATATAAACTTTTTTGTTCAGGATACCCCAAAAAGCATATAAAAATGTATTTCGAGCGAAAAAATCGAAAATTACGAATTCGTTTAAAAAAAATTGTTTAAACAATTTTTGACCATTAGTAACGTCTGCCAACATGCGGATATGATTCAAGGGTCATTTTTTTAGTAAGATTATGAAAAAAAATCTAATGAGAATCATGTTCCTAGCCTAGCGGGAGCAACGATACAGCCTGGACTAATATTTATACATATTATAAAACATACCTACAATATAATATACAAAAAAAATATAATAACATAATATATAGTATTAAAAATATAGTCATTACAGATTTCTCCATTATTATAAGTTTATTTTTTTATTAAATATAACCTAAATACAAATTCTTTCGGAAAAGAATGACACCGATGACTAAAAGGTAGTATTTTAATTAATTCAAGAAATGTGCTACAAATGTTATTTTTTGTGGATAATTGTTCAAAATTATCTTGAAATATCTTTTCAGTGTTACAAATGAGCTCAACAAATCGTTTGGCATTTGCAATTGTCCAAATAAAGTATCTTCATTTTCATTATTATATAAAATAAAAATAAATCAACGAAATTATACCCACGCCTATGATTGCAATTCTTACTACCCGTTGTCGTTACTCGCCTGAACGAACGCCAAAGCCGTCTTTTCCGCTGGAAGGCGGGGCATAAACGCTGCGCGACGACGCTAACCGTTCCCGCCAAGACAGTTGGGGAGCTGTATAAGTTGTGCCTTCGGCTTTTACTATTTTATCTTTATGCTTGGCATATTACAAGCAGTTATACCTAATAAATGATTTACTGATGAATCTCTTTACTAATACATATTCTATAGGTGGCTAGAAGTCCTTAATCAATTTACAATCTTAATGTTCTAGAGGCAAATATCACATTACTGTATTCAAATGAAAAATTGTTCTTTATGCCATTAATACAGTGTTACTGACACAGTACTTTCCTGCTGTGAAACTGTTAAAAATCTTGACTGACTTTTCAATTGTGGTTTATTCCTTCGAAAACTCGTATTTAGTAAATAAATGAGGCAGTAATAGTTATTTACGCCATAAAGGAAGTAAGTATTATTTATCAGTCGAGGACGATTTTGCGTCCCAGATCAGCGAGGGCTGGCAATAGAGTCCGAGACTGGTAAATTATATTTCACTGCTGCGTGGCGTATAACATTTTATATGCTCCCACAGTTCTTTATGATTCATGAAATAAAGATTAGGTTTTATTTTTTGACATTTCTTAATCAATTCATTTTGGCATTATTCGAAATCTTGTAAAGTCGCCTTGGTTGTTTGAATTTTGTAATTTCTAAGGTGTTTTTAAACAAAGCTACATAAAAGTTGCAAATTTGCTGGTTTTGAATTATTATTTCTAAATGAATGATTTTCAAATAGAAAATGCAGCAAATGCTGCCTCCGAATTTTTATTGCCTGAGAAGTTGAAAGTGCAGACGAACATATAGAAATTTCAAAGAATTGTGCCAGAACAAAAATACTGGTGTTTGTGAAATGTCACTAGTAGTATATTTCATGGAGAAGTCAAGAACTTTAAAGTCACCGGGGAGTTTGTGGAGTGAATACTTAATGATTAAGTCAACTATTTTCATAGAACAGAACGTGGATATATGAAAATATCCCAAGCTGAGAGCTTTTTTGAAACGTAAGAATGACGGCTATACACCCAAAAAGTTAAACGTTTTTACAAGAGTCAACGATTTTCTCATTCAGGCGCCCGATAACACATATTTACTAATGAAGGTAGTGACGGTCTTAGGTATTACAGGAGCATGGTGCTCTGATGAGTTATGCAAACTTACTTTGGACGTCAAAAATTCCGATGATATTATTGTACTTACAATTCCAGATTGTAAATTTGGTATGTCACGTACGTTTACAATTATTTCTCGTCTGGGTTCTGTTTCTCACCTAGAAATTCTCAAGAGATATATTAAGATTAGATTGGAAATTAAAACTGAAATTTCACGTTTCAGGTTATTTCTATCAAGTAGGTAGATGTTACAACCATCCAGTCGGCAAAAATGTCCTTTCTGTGATTTCTAATAAGATTACACGGTTTTGGAAACTAGAACATCCTGAAACATATACAGGCTATTAATTCTGAAGAACATCGGCAACGTTACTGGCTAATACAGGGGTTGATGTATTAGCAATCAAAAGACATGCTGGGTGGAAATCAGCCAGCCAGCAGAAATCAATTGCAGAAAATTATGTTGCTGACAGTTTAAGTAACAAAAATGAAATAGCCAACAGGATCCTTTACTCCAGGTTCTAGTAGTACGTCGCATCATGCTGTTTTAATGGATCTGTCAGATAATATCGAACCTCCGGTGACAAATGTGACAGTTAGTAAACGCGAGGGGAATAATTATCCAGATTTTATAAAATGTTACCAAATGTAATAACTGTACAATTACTATAAATAATCATTCATAATAATTAATAAAATGTAATGTTCATCAAATATTTCTATTTATTTGTTCATAACATAACTCATAACATCATTTATAACTCGAAATCGCTTTTTTTCCTAGGGAGGTAAGTTACCTCACTTAACTTACCTCCAGTTGTCCATAGTAACTTCCACTTCTACGGCAAAATCCAATTACCTCCTTGAAAACAACGTAATAATAGTCTATTTACTCTAGTGGGAGCAAATAAAATCATTTGGCTTTATTTTAAGGAGACTCTAGAAACATAAAAACATTATACTTTTCATTTGTAAATTGAAATATGGGTCTACATTTGGAATGCACATTACCAGTATCACAAAACATCAGTTAAAAAAATTAGGGACAGTTTTTAAAATTATTGTACTTCGAAGAAATTGGATTTTTTCGAAAAGAAATACGTGTTTATGTTTTAATATACTACTAACATGATATTCTGTTGCCAGGCCGAACTTAAGAACATATTATTAATTATTTGTTCATTCTTCTTTCAATTTAGTATATTAAGATGACACTCAAGATGTACACAATTTTTTTTCTTTGCATTGCAATAAACACATCTTTAATTATTATGTGTAGCAACTTGTATTGCTTACAGCATATCCTTTGGAATGTTCTGGTACTGGTTCTGGATCTTTTATATGCCTATAGATATACTGCTTGTAATAAAGACATATATTTTATTTTTCGATACCTGTCTAGTACAGGAACAATTAAAAATATTAACAAAATGTACAATGACGTAGCTTGTCTACAACAATTCGGCAGATCACTGACACTGGCACTCTCGTCAAAATAAAAAGAAAAAAACACTGTTTGGGATCAAACATTATGAATTATGATCTGTAACTTTAATAAGGATCAGGGTCATATGCATATTAAGAAAATATGTAATTTCTTTAATCTCTACATACATTAAGCATCAAATGAACACCTTTTTAATTTTTCAAGAATTTACAAAAAGCTTCTGAGTGAAAAAAGGATAATTCATACAACACAAACAGATTTATTCATAACCTTTACACCGTTATTACTTTCAACACTTATCACTCATTCTTTAGCATTTTATTCCACGTTGGACATCTTCCTCCAGCGTTGCTTAAAATTTATACTGTTTATTAAGGAAGGGATATTACTTTCCAGCCTTTAATGCCTGTCTTAGGATTTCCTTTCTTTTAAAACCATTGTGACTCCGCCGGAGAATCACCCTTTATCACACCCCTAAAGGAAAAAACTGGGTACAAAGAAGTTACTACAATGATACTCAGACTGTAGTGAATTTTAATAGCGCTGCTTTGAATTTAAATTATTAAGAGATGTTATTTTGCATTCACAGAAGGGGCGTTTTCTCCGCTTCGACGGTTTTTTTCTTCTGGGGGCGAGTCCGCCTGATGTCTTCACAATGAAAGCAGGAGTGTTTAAGGACCTTTATTTTTTTGGGAAAATGTTAGATAGAAGTCGAAGCGACTGATTATGTAGAAACTCAATACCACATTTTCTGGATTCGTTAGATTTTAGATCATTCGTTAAATTGTAAGAAGTGAAAATATCTTATATGTGGCAGTTTGGGTATTGCTTATATTAATTCTAAAAAGAAATGCAATATACAAGGTGTAACTAAAATACTACACATAAATATAAATATGTCCGGAGTCGTTTCGTCTTTGTAGTACAGGGTGTCCAAAATGGATAGATATATGACATTATTATTATTATTTCAAATTTTAAGTGCATTTTAAGACAAGAGTGAAATATATTTATTGTCTGAGTTATTGATTTTCGGCATAGTTTTAGTTTTCTTTTTCTGAATTTTAACGATTTTTTTAAATAAACAGTTTTTGAATAATAAAAATATCCCACTCCCACTTATGTTTCGAAAAACATTTTCCTATTTAATTATGTCTGAAAGTTTAGATTTATTATTTAATTTTGAGTGGGGATCATATTTTTACAGAGGCTTCCTTTGACCTTTAGAAACATGTATCATTAGTTAATTTTATCAAATTCCGTCGTGAGAAATCAATTTCTTTTATCCTTTTTTTTTCGTAATTTTCTTACCCCACCACTGGACCAACTTGTGTAACTTCAAACTACGGCGCACTTTAGTCGCAGAACATGCACAATTGGCAACTGGGCTGTGCATTGTTGTCAAATCTTATTTTTAAGGGAAAAATTAGGTATCAAGAAGCAAATTTCCACACCATTCGCAGTGAGGTTTGGCACGTTACTTTTGTTGAGCGGGTGTTCACCACGAGCTTTACCATCCCACAAAAACTAAAGTTTAATTCTTTTAAATAAGACGAACTAAGGAACGGTATTTAACAAGTAACCTAGCACCAAACTCGAGCAGTAATCGATGATAAATGAAATACACAAAATAAATAATCTGTTTATTCACCTGATTTTTATAACATAACCCTTAAGATTTTGTCATAAATCTTCGAATACTGGAACCGATATCTTGTTCCACGGTGTTTAATTTCTGGTTCATAGATCCCATAGTATCTTAAATGGTGATTCAATCTGACAAACATTTTTTTATTCGGTCCTTATAAGTCGACGTACTCTATGTGATATCGATTTCTTTGCTCCTGACAAAAAGTAAGTTCTAACCATATCACTCTTTCTTGATTCGTATACATGCTTTTTCATAATGTACAAAAATTTGAGATAAAAACAGAAAATTTCACTGTATCGTCACTGAACACTGAAATAAATAACTTATAAGATTATACACTTACACCACATAAAGCACTTTATGAACAACCAAATCGATAAAGTCAAAGACTAAAAAATATGTAACCAAATGAAACAATGCTGTTTTCTGCCATTCCTGTTTTAATCAGGTGCGAGGACAGTCGGCTTTTCCGCGCCTTCAAAATCATACCGCAACAGAACAGCGGTTTTTTAGTGTTCCATGCTTCGTCCACATTAACATAAAAAAATAAGGTAACTATAAAATAATAAATCGTTGTTATATTAAGTCGGTTTGTTTTCACAAAATTATTTTGTCTAACAGTTGATTTTAAAAAATTATATTTACAATAAATAACATGTTTATATTCGTTAATATTTAATGTGTCATGTAAAAATTTGTGTGTTATTTAGAAACGATAGAATGTTTTTTTTAATGTTATATTAAAAAAATATGGTGACTTAAAAATAACACCTTGCTAATTTATACAAATAAAATCTGTTTTACTAAATTATTTTTCATTGTAGATTGATTTAAAAACATCTGGCAACATTGATGGTGCATTAACAAAATTTCACACACAATTTCTGGATGTCCCGGGTTACAACGCTCAGTGGCGGCGTACGCAAGAATTAAAGTGCATTTTAAAAACTAATTATAATTCGACTATTTACTTGATTTAAAAAAATAATAATTTCAGATTCGTGTTCAGGGGAACACGTACCCCTAAAAACCTGACCCACACTTAAAGTTACACCCTATATAACAATATTTGCAATTAAATTAAATGTTGGTATTATAGAATCAAATAGACTTCTTCAGACCTTAATTTTTTAACAATAAATTTATAATAAAAATATATAATGGACAATCAACACCCTAGGAATTTTGTTGACAGCGTTTTTGAGAATATTAAAAGTTGAAATTCTGTAAGACAAGAAAGAGAAGTTCTGGAATCTGGAATCTGGAATTTTAGGGAGGTTAGCCCCCATTGGGCCCTTATACTTCCTCTCATTAGGGGATCAATCTACCTGAGCCGCTAACCAATCTATTACAGAGGAAAAGGTGGTGACGTTGCTCAGGGAATCTCTGTAAGGTATAGAAGGCCAACGTTCTCCCAACACGGATTCTCTTGTTGACGAGACGATAGTGCATTCGCATAGCACATGTACTACTGTCTCGTGTTCCTGTTCACAACCCCTACAAAAAGATGATTCACACTTCCTCATATTATGAAGGTACTTCCTTATCCAGCAGTCTCCAGTTTGAATACCTGTCACTAGGCGAAGATTTGACCTAGACATGGCCAGGTATTTTTTGGCTGTATCCTTGTTGAGTATTCTAAGGACTCCTTGGCAAATTGACAGCTATTTGTATCATCCCACCGTTTCATAAACTCTTTGCGGGTGTTTTCCTTAATAATTTCAATAAGTGCGGAAGCACACTGGAGGGACCGGGTCCAAAAATATTGAGACCCGATGCACTCCTGGCTAGCTTGTCAGCTTCTTTATTGCCATTGTACCGCTCGTGTCTCTCGACCCAGCATACAGATATACTGTTGGAAAATGAGGGCATACCAGTGCCTGGTGGCAGATTCTGATACTTTTACCCGCAGTGTGCCAACCGGCGATTTCTTTAGCGGTTATGGTTAATTGTTATTACCTGTTAATTCCGTTTGTACCATGGTGGCATGCCTATCCATTGCCCACTAATATCGGATATGCAAGGATCTAGAATAAAATCTACATCCTACACCTTCTTTTCTTTTGATCCGTCTGTGAAGGTGTTGATTACATCTTCGCGGGCCATCTCCTCCTGTCTTCTAATGAGTACGGTGTAGGGTCTGTCGAACGCAAACCGAGGAATCAGTGTCTGTCTGCAGAAGAGGCACTTTCCTGACGACCCCATTTCATAGGCGACTTCTAACTTCTCCACATTCTACATCCGGTTTGAAACCAACGTTTTTGAGGCGACGAATGGTTGTCAAAGCCACTTCTCTTAGATAGATATCCAGAGATGACAGACACAGCATTACCAGCAGTTTTGCTCAGACAGGCAATCCTTTATACCTGGCTGAGTTTTGTTTAGCTCTCGTCTGCTGGACTTTCGGCCACCAGACGACAGCCCCGTAGGCTAACATTGCTCTCACAATGGCAGTGTATATCCACATGACCAATTTTGGTTTCATTCCCCAGGTTCTACCAACGGTTCTGCGGCACTGTTCATAGGATAGGTACGCCCTTTTTAATCTTCTTTAAAACTTAGCGTAGTGTTTAGTGTTTAGTTTGCCTTGGCCCCAGTTTTTTCTTCCTCATGAAAAGAACCATTTCCGTCTTCCTGGGGTTGACAGACGGAGCATCCACTTTTCAATAGTTGTTAGGGCTGTTTGCATTCTTTGGCAAAGAATCCCTTCTAATTTTCCACTAGTCTGCATAGTGAGGTCATCTGCATAAGCGATGTTATAGATGCCGATTTCTGAGTTGAGGTGGCATAGGAGACTGCCTAGAAGTAGGTTCCACAGCAATGGTGATAAAACACCTCTCTGCGGGCAGCCCCTTGCAACAATTCCTCTCGCGGAGGCATCCCCACACTGATTTGTATAGCTCTTTTACTGAGCACATTTGATATCCATCCACACCCAAAAAGTATTTAGCTGATAACAGTGACAACTTACAGAAGAGTTAATTGTGACAACTGGCATGACAGCAGCACACTTAGTTTTTCTTTGATTGATTGCAGTCATATACGGTGTGAGGTGAATGGTAATACATTTTATTTTTTTATTAATAAACGAAGTTTTAAAGGAAAATTGCTAGAGAGGTAAAAGTTTCTAAAAGAACCAGTTTATCTAATGCGTATTTTTGGATATCGAGTTTTTACGAAATGTAAAAGTTATGGCAAAAAATAGCTTGAGGGGTGGTTATTTCAACCCCTTTCGAGGGGTTAAAATTTTCGAAAAATAGTTGAAAACTCGCATGTATTAGTAAACAACCTGTAAAAAGTTTGTTATTTGTACCTCGTTCTGTTTTCAAATTACAGCCAATTTTCATAATTTTTTTGGAAACTTTGATGGCCCATATCTCTTCAGGGGTGAACATTTTACTAAGGCGATTTTTTGCAGATCGTGTTCTTTTGAAATATAAATTCACTGGTATCATTTATGCTACTCCATTCAAAAATACCCTGTATTCAGGTGGATTTTGTATGTTTCCCAATCCGAGTCTTATCTTGTCATTTTTGCCTTGTTCAACGATATCCTGAAAAAGACAAGTTACTATATACGGAATAAACTTCTATAGATTTGGTTATTATTAGAAAAATTAAAGATAAGTCTAATGTTAGAACATTTTTCGAACAACTAATATTTGAATATTTTTTTGTCAAAGACCCATCCAAATAGATATTTTCAAATTTAATAAAAAAAACTGCATTTATAGCGTACTTTCTAGATAACGATAACGAAATTCGGTTAAAGAATATATATATTTGAAGAATCTTGAAGAATATTAGTAGTTCTGATTTTACGTTTACTACTACTAGTAGTTACTGTTATTAGTCTACTAGTTACTATCTACTGGTTTCTACCACTAGTCTACTAGTTACTACTAGTTACTATCTACTAGTTGCTTTAATCGTACTATAAATTTTTGGTGCATTGTAAAACTGTATTGGAGACCGTGATGATATTTCCCTCAAATATGACTTAGGTGAAATACCCAAACAGGAAATATAAAGGAGCAGTATTGTGTTTGCAACGAAATATTTCACCTTTACTGCAACCTGTTTCAAAGCGAATGGCCATGATAAGAAATAAGAAAATAGGATACGTAAAATTTAAATCTGTTGTCGGCCGTTTAACATCAGATAATGTTACACAGTCGTGTTGAACTATCAAAGCGTGGATTACCTTGTAAAACGCGGTTTTCCCCCAATTCTACGAAAACAAGGAAATATCCCCCACAAATCTAGGAAAACCCTACATTGCTAGCTTTCCGGTTAGATATAAAAAGAGTGAAGCCGAATAAAAAATAATGAAAACAGTTAAAAGAACACAGTGCAATGGAATATGTAGATCTCCCTGGATGAAATTGCCAAAGAAAATGTTTTCATATTAAACTGATTTAAAATTAAGATTTCCTTATGGAAATGCATTATGCATAGCAGACTATAGAAAATGGTTAAAATATTCCGCGCTTAAATTTAAAAATAACTTCTATCTAAAAAATGGTGAAAGGTGCCTTGGGTTGTTAACGCGCGCATACAAATTGGAATATTTAAATTGTACAAAATGCAGGGGATATGCACTTTTTTATTCGAAAATAATGGATAATTTAAACTTTACGATTTAGCAATGTTGATTGTTTCCGCATTTTTGTTATAGTCGGAAATAACAGGTGAATCAACAATGATTTTATAGTTTGTAAACATTTATTTGAAGCTACATTTATGATGTACCTATCTGCCATTTACTTGCAATTAACATTGTTTATTTAAATCAATAAATAAAAAGCTACAATGTGCGCCGAATTGCGTAAAAAACTCCTGAACATAATTTAAAAACTCTTATTTACTCGCATAGGAAATGCTTAATTTTCCAAATACAATGTGTTCAAGCCGAAAGTCCTGAAAATATATTTTTTTTGAATATAATATAACGCCTAAAAGGAAATCAAAGTTTTGTCTTATATTTTTTGGTCAGACAATTTTTCAGTTATTTAAGACAGGAACTTTAGAATTTGGACTTTTTTAGCAAAAGTCCGCCATTTTCATTTAAGATGAACTATTATGATTTTAAACGTTTTAAATTTCGTTAGTTGCCTAAACAAGACGACAAAATTTAATTGAATTTTTTTATTAGGCAACAATTAAGTAATAAGATTCAAAATTAAAATTCTAACCTTAAATAAGGAACTAAATATGACAAAAAAAAAAGAAGCAATATCCAAACTAGTTGTTTCATAGTTTTATATGCCCAAGACTCTTGTTCGTTGTTATAATTATGCTTTTATATTATTAAAGGGTAAAACGTGACATCCGTATAAATTTTTATTTTTGCGAAAACACTATTTCCCAGAATTTCAACTTGAATACCTTGTATCTCGAAAACTAGGCCCACTTCCCAACTGCCGTTTTTGAGAAACATTTTGAACATTTCTATCTCCAATTAAAGTTTGGCTCATGTAATTTTGGATATAACTGTACAACTAATTGTAAATAATATGAAATAGTTCACTACTGCAACTGTTTTTACATTAGCGCTACCTAATTACATTTAAGGAGGTTTATCGGGTACGTCTAAAGTCAAATGAGAGTGTCTGTAGATTCGCTAGTGACTAAAGTAGTAAGCCTTTAGATATGGCAACGTTGCACTTGGCTGGCGCGCTCGGCTCGGCGTTCGCTGGCTCGCGTTCGATCATTCTGTTTGTTTGGATGCCTAAGCTTGAAATACAGGGTGTTCTTAAAGTTGAGCATTTATTTTAACAGCTGGTAGAACTCATAAAAAAGTCGATTTACCAAAAATCGTTTATGTAAAAGTTGTCAAATAAAGCAATTATTAACAATTAGGTATTTAAAAAAATTGAAATTTAAAAACTTTACAATCCAAATCTGATTTATTGTAATTTTCGATCACTCCGCTGTAAAAAATAAATTATTTGTTTTCTACTAATACTGCGTATGTCTTTATTTTTTGTAGTTGCACGGATGTGAGTACGCTTTTCCATTTGACAGTTTTGATTTGTGGGTGTTTTGTGCAATAAAAATGGCACATGTATATGAAAATCATGAACTACTGTAGGTACATAATATTAACTTACGGAGAGTGTCAACAAAATGCACCTCCTCGTTGTTCCTTTAAATACCATGCGTCGCAGAGTCTTATAACTAAATTTACAAACATCCGAGGAGCCGGATGATTTCGTAAATGAGACATTTCCGCGTACAAGCGACATGCTGCGGCTGCATTTTGTTGACACTCCCCGTAAATTAATATTATGTCCACTTGTTTTCATAAACATGTGCCATTTTTATTGCACAAAGACCCACAAATCAAAAATAATATCGCGCACTACTGTACGAATTATTTAGCACTGTCAAATCGAAAAGCGTACTTAAAACCGTGCAACTACAAAAAAAGACATACCCAGTATCAGTAGTAAACAAACAATTTATGTTTTACAACGTAGTTGTTGAAAATGACAATAAATCAGGTTTGTATTATAAAGTTTTTAAATTTCATACTTTCAAATAGGCAATTGTTAATAATTGCTTTATTTGACAAATTTTATATAATCCACTTTTGGTAAATCCACTTTTTTTATGAGTTCTACCAGCTGTTAAAATAAATGACTCAACTTTGAGAACACCCTGTATACATCATATGTCATACCTGCGAATTTCAAATAATACACTACATCAAGAACCGCGGCGTTGCCGCTAACACGCATATAAAGGTTAAGTTAGTCAACCACAGCAGTTTGAAGGAGAATTATTATAAATTATGTATCTTACAAGTACCTAATCGATTTCGACGAGCTGTTATACGCTTCCCTAGATATCGGTTTCCTATTTATACAAGTTGCTGTGGAAACTGTTCGTCAATTGTTGCGCATTCTAATTGTAAAGACCAAAAAAATCTGCATTCTCATAAGACTTCGTACTAAATTGTGAAAAATTATTTTATTAATATCTCGTCTCTTAGGTATCCAAACTAGTCACAACTTTTTTGAGGATTTTCTTCATATTAATAAGCTTATATTAATTTTTTTTATGATCGATTCCATATCAGATAAACCTTCTTAAGAATTACATTTTTTAGAAATGTTAATTTGTGGGTCTATTTGAAATTGACGTACTTGACATAAACTTGTAGAAGTATTGTATAATGCTTATACACTGTAAAAAAAATTCACTCAAATTGCACTCAATTTTAATCAATAATGTATCAATTTCTATCCACACCCGATTTAGTGAAATTTTTACTCTTTTGGGTCTGAGCCCATATATTCCTGCATCATCCCTCTAGTCATTTTGGAGCCATCTGTAAACCATACTAGGCTCCATCTTTCCAGGGTATTAAACCTTTCCTCCCATTTGCTTTGATCCTCTATTCGAGTGTCAAATGGCTTGTGGAAGTGAAACCTTGGAACCATCTTGTCAGATACCATCCCAAAAGTTGGTTCCGACATAGATGTATCTATGATCCTGGAATAGGAACTACCCCTCCAGTCTTTGTTGTTCCTGAGTCGATATACTGCTAGCCGCGCTTCTCTTCCCACCACTATATGCAGCGGCGCTAGATTTAGCATGACTTCTAGTGCAGCTGTCGGGGTCGATGCCATCGCCCCCGTTATACCTAAACAGACCAATCTATCGATGTATACAACCAGTATGACATCTTTGGTTTCAGTCCCCAGGTGCTCCCAATAAGGCGACGGCATACACACAACTAATACTTGTCCAACTCCAAAGTACACCAAACGCCATACTGCCATCGACCACGGTCACCCGATAACCTAATGGGACGATGGGAACAGACAAGACACCCTTCTTCATATCCAGATGCATATCTGGATATGAAAAAGAGAGGGATCACTCAGTAATGAGAACATTTACTCTGATTTAGGTACAAGTGCACCAAATACTAGTTTACGTGAAGAATTTATTTAAGGAGTACGTATATTTGAGTGAAAGTACTCAGTTTTAGTTTAAATATAATCACAAATGAGTAAATGATCAAAATGCTCAATATTAAGTGAAAATGTGCTTAATAATTTCACTCAACGGATCACTCCGAACCTTTATTGCTTTCACTCAAACCGATTTTTACAGTATACCTAATTTAAAGGATAAAAAGGCAAAAGTAAATAGAATCATGTTGAGGATCTACACCATAGGTTTTGCTTCTACATTACTTCCACTTTCTTAGATAAAAATTACCCATAAATATATGATCATCAAGCAAGATTTCAGGGATGGAGTCATTAAATTATCAATTTTTGATAACCCTCCTCGAGTTTCCGTGTAACCTTTATTGATTTTTATATTTAAAACATGCTCGATGCAGCACCAAAGCGAATCAAGTTTTATGTCTTACTTATCTTTCTTTCTTAATATATTTGTGAATCCTGCCTGTGAAAATATTCTCACTTGACAACAGAAATAAGGTGTAACCACAAAAACACTTTATTAAAGTTTAAATTAACTGAAAAATTCACTTCAACTAAAACGTCGTTAAATCCATTAACAGGGAAATAAAATTAAAAAGGCCACTCATTCATTATCCCCAATATTCGCTATGTCGATAACGCAAAATTTATAAAAAACAAAAATTAATATCGACAATAATTTATTTTAGAAATAATGAAATTAATTACCTGTTTTTAAAATGAGTCGTCAGTGCCGCGAGACACAACTACTCCGAGGGCTATTTGCCCCTACCGGCATTGAATTATGCTCGCGACACNTTTAGCAAAAGTCCGCCATTTTCATTTAAGATGAACTATTATGATTTTAAACGTTTTAAATTTCGTTAGTTGCCTAAACAAGACGACAAAATTTAATTGAATTTTTTTATTAGGCAACAATTAAGTAATAAGATTCAAAATTAAAATTCTAACCTTAAATAAGGAACTAAATATGACAAAAAAAAAAGAAGCAATATCCAAACTAGTTGTTTCATAGTTTTATATGCCCAAGACTCTTGTTCGTTGTTATAATTATGCTTTTATATTATTAAAGGGTAAAACGTGACATCCGTATAAATTTTTATTTTTGCGAAAACACTATTTCCCAGAATTTCAACTTGAATACCTTGTATCTCGAAAACTAGGCCCACTTCCCAACTGCCGTTTTTGAGAAACATTTTGAACATTTCTATCTCCAATTAAAGTTTGGCTCATGTAATTTTGGATATAACTGTACAACTAATTGTAAATAATATGAAATAGTTCACTACTGCAACTGTTTTTACATTAGCGCTACCTAATTACATTTAAGGAGGTTTATCGGGTACGTCTAAAGTCAAATGAGAGTGTCTGTAGATTCGCTAGTGACTAAAGTAGTAAGCCTTTAGATATGGCAACGTTGCACTTGGCTGGCGCGCTCGGCTCGGCGTTCGCTGGCTCGCGTTCGATCATTCTGTTTGTTTGGATGCCTAAGCTTGAAATACAGGGTGTTCTTAAAGTTGAGCATTTATTTTAACAGCTGGTAGAACTCATAAAAAAGTCGATTTACCAAAAATCGTTTATGTAAAAGTTGTCAAATAAAGCAATTATTAACAATTAGGTATTTAAAAAAATTGAAATTTAAAAACTTTACAATCCAAATCTGATTTATTGTAATTTTCGATCACTCCGCTGTAAAAAATAAATTATTTGTTTTCTACTAATACTGCGTATGTCTTTATTTTTTGTAGTTGCACGGATGTGAGTACGCTTTTCCATTTGACAGTTTTGATTTGTGGGTGTTTTGTGCAATAAAAATGGCACATGTATATGAAAATCATGAACTACTGTAGGTACATAATATTAACTTACGGAGAGTGTCAACAAAATGCACCTCCTCGTTGTTCCTTTAAATACCATGCGTCGCAGAGTCTTATAACTAAATTTACAAACATCCGAGGAGCCGGATGATTTCGTAAATGAGACATTTCCGCGTACAAGCGACATGCTGCGGCTGCATTTTGTTGACACTCCCCGTAAATTAATATTATGTCCACTTGTTTTCATAAACATGTGCCATTTTTATTGCACAAAGACCCACAAATCAAAAATAATATCGCGCACTACTGTACGAATTATTTAGCACTGTCAAATCGAAAAGCGTACTTAAAACCGTGCAACTACAAAAAAAGACATACCCAGTATCAGTAGTAAACAAACAATTTATGTTTTACAACGTAGTTGTTGAAAATGACAATAAATCAGGTTTGTATTATAAAGTTTTTAAATTTCAATTTTTTTAAATAGGTAATTGTTAATAATTCCTTTATTTGACAAATTTTATATAATCGATTTTAGGTAAATCGACTTTTTTTATGAGTTCTACCAGCTGTTAAAATAAATTACTCAACTTTGAGAACACTCTGTATACATCATATGTCACATCTGCAAATTTCAAATAATACGCTACATCAAGAACCGCGGCGTTGCCGCTAATACGCATATAGAGGTTAAGTTAGTCAACCACAGCAGTTGAAGGAGAATTATTATAAATTATGTATCTTACAAGTACCTAATCGATTTCTACGAGCTGTTATACGCTTCCTTAGATATCGGTTTCCTATTTATACAAGTTGCTGCTGTGGAAACTGTTCGTCAATTATTGTTGCGCATTCTAAGTGGAAAGACCAAAAAATCTGCATTCTCATAAGACTTCGCACTAAATCGTGAAAAATTATTTTATTAATATCTCGTCTCTTAGGTAGTCATAATTTTTTTGAGGATTTTCTTCATATTAATAAGCTTATATTAATTTTTTTATGATCAATTCCATATCAGATAAACCTTAAGAATTACATTTATTAGAAATATTAATTTGTGGGTCTATCTGAAATTGACGTACTTAACATAAACTTGTAGAAGTATTGTATAATGCTTATTCAATGTAAAAAAATTTCACTCAAATTACAGTCAATTCAATAATGTATCAATTTCTGTCCACACCCGATTTAGTAAAATTTCCACTCTTTTAGTACGAGTACAACTGAGTGAAACTATTCCATCAGAAATGAGTTTTACTCAAATCCGAGTTACTTTTGACTATTCTGAGTATATAAAGCCAATTTCGGTCGATAGCCGCACGGTTTAAGGCGTCAGTACTTAAATCGATGTGTGTTATTCTGCCCGGGTTCGATTCCTGCGGCCAGTAGACCGTGGATTAGCTATGCTTGACGGAGGATTGGCACTCTCTGTGCAGGTATGGTAGGGTGGAAGAATGTTGGCTAGGGTCAATGTGAGAGATTGACACCGGTTGGCATTTGACCGGCCCCCTAATTAATGAGGTTTTCCAGGTTTCCCTCATTCCTGCACTGAATGGTGGTTAGGGCCTACCAACATAAGTTGTTCCTGAGCGCAAATGCGGCCTGCTTAATAATAATGTGCCGCCTCCTCTCCCGCACAAGTCTCCAACTTCTGGGCTAATTCTCGTGGTTAGAATGAGGAGTAGAGATATTATTATTATTATNACTGTACAACTAATTGTAAGTAATATGAAATAGTTCACTACTGCAACTGTTTTTACATTAGCGCTACCTAATTACATTTAAGGAGGTTTATCGGGTACGTCTAAAGTCAAATGAGAGTGTCTGTAGATTCGCTAGTGACTAAAGTAGTAAGCCTTTAGATATGGCAACGTTGCACTTGGCTGGCGCGCTCGGCTCGGCGTTCGCTGGCTCGCGTTCGATCATTCTGTTTGTTTGGATGCCTAAGCTTGAAATACAGGGTGTTCTTAAAGTTGAGCATTTATTTTAACAGCTGGTAGAACTCATAAAAAAGTCGATTTACCAAAAATCGTTTATGTAAAAGTTGTCAAATAAAGCAATTATTAACAATTAGGTATTTAAAAAAATTGAAATTTAAAAACTTTACAATCCAAATCTGATTTATTGTAATTTTCGATCACTCCGCTGTAAAAAATAAATTATTTGTTTTCTACTAATACTGCGTATGTCTTTTTTTTTGTAGTTGCACGGATGTGAGTACGCTTTTCCATTTGACAGTTTTGATTTGTGGGCGTTTTGTGCAATAAAAATGGCACATGTCTATGAAAACCATGAACTACTGTAGGTACATAATATTAACTTACAGAGAGTGTCAACAAAATGCACCTCCTCGTCGTTCCTTTAAATACCATGTGTCGCGGAGTCTTATAACTAAATTTACAAACATCCGAGGGGCCGGATGATTTCGTAAAGGAGACCTTTCCGAGTACAAGCGACATGCTGCGGCTGCATTTTGTTGACACTCTCCGTAAATTAATATTATATCCACTTGTTTTCATAACATGTGCCATTTTTATTGCACAAAACACCCACAAATCAAAAATAATATCGTGCACTACTGTATGAATTATTTAGCACTGTCAAATCGAAAAGCGTACTCTAAACCGTGGAACTACAAAAAAAGACATACCCAGTATCAGTAGTAAACAAACAATTTATGTTTTACAACGTAGTTGTTGAAAATGACAATAAATCAGGTTTGTATTATAAAGTTTTTAAATTTCATACTTTCAAATAGGCAATTGTTAATAATTGCTTTATTTGACAAATTTTATATAATCCACTTTTGGTAAATCCACTTTTTTTATGAGTTCTACCAGCTGTTAAAATAAATGACTCAACTTTGAGAACACCCTGTATACATCATATGTCATACCTGCGAATTTCAAATAATACACTACATCAAGAACCGCGGCGTTGCCGCTAACACGCATATAAAGGTTAAGTTAGTCAACCACAGCAGTTTGAAGGAGAATTATTATAAATTATGTATCTTACAAGTACCTAATCGATTTCGACGAGCTGTTATACGCTTCCCTAGATATCGGTTTCCTATTTATACAAGTTGCTGTGGAAACTGTTCGTCAATTGTTGCGCATTCTAATTGTAAAGACCAAAAAAATCTGCATTCTCATAAGACTTCGTACTAAATTGTGAAAAATTATTTTATTAATATCTCGTCTCTTAGGTATCCAAACTAGTCACAACTTTTTTGAGGATTTTCTTCATATTAATAAGCTTATATTAATTTTTTTTATGATCGATTCCATATCAGATAAACCTTCTTAAGAATTACATTTTTTAGAAATGTTAATTTGTGGGTCTATTTGAAATTGACGTACTTGACATAAACTTGTAGAAGTATTGTATAATGCTTATACACTGTAAAAAAAATTCACTCAAATTGCACTCAATTTTAATCAATAATGTATCAATTTCTATCCACACCCGATTTAGTGAAATTTTTACTCTTTTGGGTCTGAGCCCATATATTCCTGCATCATCCCTCTAGTCATTTTGGAGCCATCTGTAAACCATACTAGGCTCCATCTTTCCAGGGTATTAAACCTTTCCTCCCATTTGCTTTGATCCTCTATTCGAGTCTCAAATGGCTTGTGGAAGTGAAACCTTGGAACCATCTTGTCAGATACCATCCCAAAAGTTGGTTCCGACATAGATGTATCTATGATCCTGGAATAGGAACTACCCCTCCAGTCGTTGTTGTTCCTGAGTCGATATGCTGCTAGCCGCGCTTCTCTTTCCACCACTATATGCAGCGGTAGTAGATTTAGCATGACTTCTAGTGCAGCTGTCGGGGGCGATGCCATCGCCCCCGTTATACCTAAACAGGCCAATCTCTGAATTCTATTCAGTTTTTCCCTCGCTGTGGTCTGTTGTGTTTTTTGCCACCATACCACAGCGCCGTAGAGAATCCTAGGTCTTACTATCGATGTACACAACCAGTATGACATCTTTGGTTTCAGTCCCCAGGTGCTCCCAATAAGGCGGCGGCATACACAATACTAATACTTGTCCAACTCCAAAGTACACCACGCCACGGTCACCAGATAACCTAATGGGACGATGGGAACAGACAGACACCCTTCTTCATATCCAGATGCATATCTGGATATGAAAAAGAGTGGGATCACTCAGTAATGAGGACATTTACTCTGATTTAGATACAAGTGCACCAAATACGAGTTTACGTGAAGAATTTATTTAAGGAGTACCTATATTTGAGTGAAAGTACTCAGTTTTAGTTTAAATATAATCACAAATGAGTAAATGATCAAAATGCCCAATATTAAGTGAAAATGTAATTTCACTCAATGCACTCCGAACCTTTATTGCTTTCACGAATCAAACCGATTTTTTACAGTATACCTAATTTAAAGGATAAAAAGGCAAAAATAAATAGAATCATGTTGAGGATCTACACCACAGGTTTTGCTTCTACATTACTTCCACTTTCTTAGATAAAAATTACCCATAAATATATGATCATCAAGCAAGATTTCAGGAATGGAGTCATTAAATTATCAATTTTTGATAACCCTCCTCGAGTTTCCGTGTAACCTTTATTGATTTTTATATTTAAAACATGCTAGATGCAGCACCAAAGCGAATAAAGTTTTATATCTTACTTATCTTTCTTTCTTAATATATTTGTGAATCCTGCCTGTGAAAATATTCTCACTTGACAACAGAAATAAGGTGTAACCACAAAAACACTTTATTAAAGTTTAAATTAACTGAAAAATTCACTTCAACTAAAACGTCGTTAAACCCATTAACAAGGAAATAAAATTAAAAAGGCCACTCATTCATTATCCCCAATATTCGCTATGTCGATAACGTAAAATTTATAAAAAACAAAAATTAATATCGACAATAATTTATTTTAGAAATAATGAAATTAATTACCTGTTTTTAAAATGAGTCGTCAGTGCCGCGAGAAACAACTACTCCGAGGGCTATTTGCCCCTACCGGCATTGAATTATACTCGCGACACCTAGTACAGCAGCTAGGATCGTTTGTCAGTTTGACCCACCAGGCACAAATCGTTTTCGGACTTATTAGTCCTCATCAGTGTGTCTTAGGTGCGACAACCGACAAACGGCCCAGCTGTTCTCCGTCGTATCATCACGAAGAGATGTTTTATTTTTTATAAATCTTTTTTGAAATCTGCCTAAATCAGCGTTAATATATTTTAATTCATTTAATGAATGATTATTCATTACAAAAATCTTTTTTCATATGATTATTTTTTTCGTTTTGCCTTAAGCACTATTTAGCTTCGTATTTTGTAAACAGACTTATCTTTATTAAAAACTTCTCAGCTGGAGTACTGTTCAATCAAACAAATAATATTATTTCCTATCCTCTCTCCAATACCCTTTGCAAAAAAGCAGATTTAAGGGGTATTACATCCGAAATGCTTATTAAAAGTATATTAAAGATGACATCGAACCCCGAATATCCTCATAAAAGCTGCTGCTATTAAATCGATATTGAATTCCAGGAAATTGGAATTTGGTTTGTACCACTGTTCAAGTTTAAATAATTCGGATGTATTACCACGGTAGAGCAAATCCTAAATTAATTTAATTATATCCAAAGGAGTTACTGTTATGAAATTATCCTTCCTTTATTTAATGCATCACCCCCGTGTTGTGCATGTTTGAATAAATCCAATTACTCCCAATACGAATATGTTGACACAATTGAAAAGTCATCAACACCATTTTTAACTAAACGACTTGGTGTTGTGATGTATTCATATCGCGATCGAGGATTATCGCGATTATGTCGCTAAACTGAAAATAATATAAAAAGCAAAGTCATTTTGGTCTTTTGTAGCAAATAAAAGGCAAAATAACAAATTACCCAATACAATGTCATTCAATGGAGACGTTCTTTCTGATAATGCTAATATTTCCAATGCTTTCTCTTCTTACTTTGGTAGTGTTTATGAACCCTCCTCTATATCCTCTAATGTTACAAAATCTATGCTTCATCCCATAACGCGCATAATTGATTATATAAGTGCATCTGCAATTGAGAAGCGTCTAAATAAACTTGACATCAGTAAGGGTGCGGGTCCAGACGGCCTGCCGGAAATATTTATTAATTCTTGCAAAATATCGCTTTTAATACCTCTTTACTTAATTTTCAATAAGTCACTGTCTGAAGGTGTGTTTCGTAGCACCTGGAAAGAGTCTCGTGTTGTGCCGGTTTATAAAGGAAGATGTAAGAGTGATGTAACTAATTATCTCCCAATTTCATTATTATCGATACCTGCTAAGATATTTGAGGCTATTATTATCGAGGAACTCTTCTTTCTATATAAAAATCTGAATACAGAGGAGCAACATGATTTTTTCAAAGGCAGGTCGGTTACTACTAATCTTGTATCATATGTACAAAAAATAATTGAAATTCTGGAAACCCAAAATCAGGTAGATGCCGTGTATACTGATTTCTCCAAGACCTTTGATAAAGTACACTATCCTACATTGTTCGTGAAGTTGGAGAACATCGGTATAAATGGGAATCTATTAAGATGGATAAAATCCTTTTTAACTAATAGGTGCCAATGTGTGTCAATCAATAACTCTACGTCAAATTTTGTTCACGTTACGTCAGGTATACCGCATGGCTCTCATTTGCTCTTTTGCTGCTATTGCTCTTTTCTTTGTTTATTAATGACATTGGTTCTTGTTTTGGCTACTCTGAGTATGCACTTTATGTTGACGATCTGAAAATATTCTCAAGAATTTCATTTATTGCTGATTGTCTGAATATTCTATCTGATCTCGACCTTTTTGCGAATTACTGTAACTTCAACAAATTGTTTGCCGTTTCACAACCTAATATCGTTCGTCACATTTTTGTCTTTTGCTGCTTAAACCAATCTTTAGTCTCAAAAGGACATATTACTGCTGTACATTATTTTCTAGATGAAAAAATTTGTACGTGGAATGTGGTGAACCAATGGAAAGACCCTTGAAGCGTTGTCACAGACACAAGGTCAGGACTGGGGAGGCTCAAGATTTCTTCCAATGTACTAGATACTGGGTGAGTTCCTTTCTTTATATTTTTTTATTTCATATAAATATGTAAATTTGTTGAAAGAACTTGCAACCAACCAGTATTCGTTATTGAGTGTTTCCTTGCCTGGTTAGTGTCAATGTCCGGCCAGGCCTTTTAAGTTCATTGTTTCACACACCATATCATAAAATGAACATAGTAGAGCACCCAGTTTTTCTTATTAATTAATTATCTCGTACCTTGGATGCTCGACCATGAGTTTTTAGTAACCGCTTGCTACTGACAATTATCTGACCTTAGTTAGTGTAGCGTAGAGTTGCACCTTGTAAATATTTTCTTTCCTTTCTTTCTGTGATTTCCTTATTGCTAAAGTGAGGTATAGCGAAGCCTAATAAAATTTAAGATTTTCTTGCAATATAGAGATTTCGCTGTAGTTAAAATGGGAAAAGCAAGATTTACCTAAGGTATCCTATTGTAGATAGATTTTCTTGTAAATATTAGCTATTAACTATATAAAAATTTCCAAAATTAGATTTATCCCTCTGTGTAAAATATTATCTTGTAAATACTTTTTTTGAAACTTATTGTAGAGATCATACACTGTATCAGGGTTAAGATTAGTGACTATTACTGTACATATTATTATTCAGTCAAAGTTGTACTCCATCATTACTCATAAAATTTACTTGGACAATTGAAGATCAAGTGGTCACCCTGTACATATATTTTTTTCGCTTCACCACACTTGGCAACTTTTAAATTTTGATCTGAACCTAAAACATTTTTTCTTTTGTACTTATTTGCATCCTGACCATCCGAGAGGACTACATTCGCTGTGCCCAAAGCTTTTACTTCGCTTCAGTAGCACAACTGAACAGTACCCAAAGGATCCAAACCAAGTGTAGGATCTGCACTCCACGTTAATACAGTTACATAACTGGGGAAGATAGTGGATAGCCACCTGACCATCACCGCTGCAGCATCCCAACAGCACCAGATTTTGAGATAAGTTTTGAAGTTCTCAGATCATCGGAGGTCAGAAGCAATATTCTTTGTAAAGGCCAGTAAAAATTTGTAATTAAGATTGTCAAATTTCCTCTCATGTTATAAGGCCAACAAGTAAATTGATATTTTAGAAGTTGCTGTTTTTATTTTCCAAATCTTAGCTTACCGTTGTTGCCATAGCCAACTGTTTCTGGATGGTTTCTGGTTTTTCCACAAAAACCCAATGGCGCTGATATTAAATTTACCTTGTTATTATCTTACCTTTATCTCATCAAATTGATGGTCTCGTCAATTCTCGTGGTGCAATTTCACCTTTGCGGTCTCTAGATTTCGGCGATACCCGGTTCCGTCAAATGTGGTTGCTCTTTGGAATTATAATCATTACACCAACTATTTTTGCGGATTTCGTGTCATTTTATTAGAAAATGTGAAATATCGGTGAAATTTTGAGCGATCCGCAGCGATCTTTAAAAATCGCTGTATCACAGCTTCTAAATTTGAATTCAGAACATGAGTTAAATTTGAAACAAAACTTTGATTTGTTTATTCTACATTTAACATCAAAAGTAAATGTATTATTTGTATTTTTGAAACACTGATAAAGAAACAAGAGATAGAGAACTTATAGAAATGGAAATCAAAATTACTAAGGAGAATATTAAGGGAATTATACTAGCAAAATCCGTAATGATGAAAACAGAACCATAAGAGAAAAGTGGAAATATAAGGAATGTATTTAAGAAGGCGATGAAGATAAAAATGAAATATTGTAATAAAAAGGCAAAAGCGGCCTAAAAACAGTTTTATTTATTATTTGAACTTCTAAGTGATCTGAGTTTATTCAAATAAATATTCGAATCCGCCTCATACTAAATTTTAGAAGTGACTTTTCTCCGGTACATGCAAATATTTTTTGTAGCTGTGCTACTCTATTTGGTCAATACAGCTATTACCTTTATTGATGAAACGACTTAACACTATGCAATACCTGTCTATCAACAACTAAATTGTACAAAGCATTCTAATTGCGTTAAAATCTACACTTGCGTAACGGAATAACAGATTCCGTCAAAACGACCCGGTTCGAGGGAATGCGTTTATCGCTAGACACACATCCTGTTAGTACTATCTGGCATCCCACCAGTCCACCCAGAGTATTCAATGGGCTTTGCCCGTAATATATCATCAAAATTTCAAACTTGCGTTTGAAGCTACTGATCCATTCATGATCTCGGGAATGGTCGATAATACCTTTACAAATTCAGCGTGTTTTGAAAATACTACGTTTAAACAAAGGTTATATTAAACTTTGAGATACTGGTAAATTAAAAACGTATATGAATAATATCTAAATCTTTATTAATGAAAATTAAAAGATATAAAAAATGATAAAAGAAACTAATTAGATTGGCTTAACTAGGAGCGTTTGACTAAGACAAATCCACTGCAAATTTTTGTTTCAAATTAAAGACTAAAGATTAATTAAATTAATTAATGTAGAATATAGAAATCATTATCTGCTCCGTGTCTTTTATATGATGCCTCTTTATTATAACGATGTACTAAGGTGATAATGATAATGATTAGTAGTAATCATGAACTAGATATCTAGGTAACTAGCAGTACCAGCCAGTGCCAGCCATGTATAGTCCAGGTCAGTTAGACCAAAATCACCCAGGATACGGAAATTTGTTTCTGATGAACCGATCAAGTTGCGGTTTTCGGCATTGTCTTCGGAAAAATATCAGGAAAAAAGTCTATCTATTACACTCTGGGGCTGGATCGAAACTGCATTGCGGGTGCATAAAGTGCATCTTGGAGTGCATCGATTTTTCCGAATTTTCTAAAAATGGTAAAAATTGACTAAAAGTTGTGGAAATTTGTGTGCACGGGTTTTCGGGGTCGGAGATTCCGAATCTGACCCTGAAAAATATGCCCGACGGCCCTGGGCCCCCCAGGGGGGCAAGGGGTGGCCTTCTGTAAAACATCGAATAGCTGAGTAATTGCCTTCTAAATCCCCACTCGGGGGTTTTTGGGGTCGGGGATTTCGATTCTGACACTGAAAAGGATGCCCGACGCCCTGGGGCTATCACAATCACAGGAATTAAATAAATAAATATTTTTTTTTCTTTATTCAAATGTATATTTATATGGTTATTATCCGCGGTCAGAATTGATGGTTCTTTTTCTAACCTGANAATTGATTATATAAGTGCATCTGCAATTGAGAAGCGTCTAAATAAACTTGACATCAGTAAGGGTGCGGGTCCAGACGGCCTGCCGGAAATATTTATTAATTCTTGCAAAATATCGCTTTTAATACCTCTTTACTTAATTTTCAATAAGTCACTGTCTGAAGGTGTGTTTAGTAGCACCTGGAAAGAGTCTCGTGTTGTGCCGGTTTATAAAGGAAGATGTAAGAGTGATGTAACTAATTATCTCCCAATTTCATTATTATCGATACCTGCTAAGATATTTGAGGCTATTATTATCGAGGAACTCTTCTTTCTATATAAAAATCTGAATACAGAGGAGCAACATGATTTTTTCAAAGGCAGGTCGGTTACTACTAATCTTGTATCATATGTACAAAAAATAATTGAAATTCTGGAAACCCAAAATCAGGTAGATGCCGTGTATACTGATTTCTCCAAGACCTTTGATAAAGTACACTATCCTACATTGTTCGTGAAGTTGGAGAACATCGGTATAAATGGGAATCTATTAAGATGGATAAAATCCTTTTTAACTAATAGGTGCCAATGTGTGTCAATCAATAACTCTACGTCAAATTTTGTTCACGTTACGTCAGGTATACCGCATGGCTCTCATTTGCTCTTTTGCTGCTATTGCTCTTTTCTTTGTTTATTAATGACATTGGTTCTTGTTTTGGCTACTCTGAGTATGCACTTTATGTTGACGATCTGAAAATATTCTCAAGAATTTCATTTATTGCTGATTGTCTGAATATTCTATCTGATCTCGACCTTTTTGCGAATTACTGTAACTTCAACAAATTGTTTGCCGTTTCACAACCTAATATCGTTCGTCACATTTTTGTCTTTTGCTGCTTAAACCAATCTTTAGTCTCAAAAGGACATATTACTGCTGTACATTATTTTCTAGATGAAAAAATTTGTACGTGGAATGTGGTGAACCAATGGAAAGACCCTTGAAGCGTTGTCACAGACACAAGGTCAGGACTGGGGAGGCTCAAGATTTCTTCCAATGTACTAGATACTGGGTGAGTTCCTTTCTTTATATTTTTTTATTTCATATAAATATGTAAATTTGTTGAAAGAACTTGCAACCAACCAGTATTCGTTATTGAGTGTTTCCTTGCCTGGTTAGTGTCAATGTCCGGCCAGGCCTTTTAAGTTCATTGTTTCACACACCATATCATAAAATGAACATAGTAGAGCACCCAGTTTTTCTTATTAATTAATTATCTCGTACCTTGGATGCTCGACCATGAGTTTTTAGTAACCGCTTGCTACTGACAATTATCTGACCTTAGTTAGTGTAGCGTAGAGTTGCACCTTGTAAATATTTTCTTTCCTTTCTTTCTGTGATTTCCTTATTGCTAAAGTGAGGTATAGCGAAGCCTAATAAAATTTAAGATTTTCTTGCAATATAGAGATTTCGCTGTAGTTAAAATGGGAAAAGCAAGATTTACCTAAGGTATCCTATTGTAGATAGATTTTCTTGTAAATATTAGCTATTAACTATATAAAAATTTCCAAAATTAGATTTATCCCTCTGTGTAAAATATTATCTTGTAAATACTTTTTTTGAAACTTATTGTAGAGATCATACACTGTATCAGGGTTAAGATTAGTGACTATTACTGTACATATTATTATTCAGTCAAAGTTGTACTCCATCATTACTCATAAAATTTACTTGGACAATTGAAGATCAAGTGGTCACCCTGTACATATATTTTTTTCGCTTCACCACACTTGGCAACTTTTAAATTTTGATCTGAACCTAAAACATTTTTTCTTTTGTACTTATTTGCATCCTGACCATCCGAGAGGACTACATTCGCTGTGCCCAAAGCTTTTACTTCGCTTCAGTAGCACAACTGAACAGTACCCAAAGGATCCAAACCAAGTGTAGGATCTGCACTCCACGTTAATACAGTTACATAACTGGGGAAGATAGTGGATAGCCACCTGACCATCACCGCTGCAGCATCCCAACAGCACCAGATTTTGAGATAAGTTTTGAAGTTCTCAGATCATCGGAGGTCAGAAGCAATATTCTTTGTAAAGGCCAGTAAAAATTTGTAATTAAGATTGTCAAATTTCCTCTCATGTTATAAGGCCAACAAGTAAATTGATATTTTAGAAGTTGCTGTTTTTATTTTCCAAATCTTAGCTTACCGTTGTTGCCATAGCCAACTGTTTCTGGATGGTTTCTGGTTTTTCCACAAAAACCCAATGGCGCTGATATTAAATTTACCTTGTTATTATCTTACCTTTATCTCATCAAATTGATGGTCTCGTCAATTCTCGTGGTGCAATTTCACCTTTGCGGTCTCTAGATTTCGGCGATACCCGGTTCCGTCAAATGTGGTTGCTCTTTGGAATTATAATCATTACACCAACTATTTTTGCGGATTTCGTGTCATTTTATTAGAAAATGTGAAATATCGGTGAAATTTTGAGCGATCCGCAGCGATCTTTAAAAATCGCTGTATCACAGCTTCTAAATTTGAATTCAGAACATGAGTTAAATTTGAAACAAAACTTTGATTTGTTTATTCTACATTTAACATCAAAAGTAAATGTATTATTTGTATTTTTGAAACACTGATAAAGAAACAAGAGATAGAGAACTTATAGAAATGGAAATCAAAATTACTAAGGAGAATATTAAGGGAATTATACTAGCAAAATCCGTAATGATGAAAACAGAACCATAAGAGAAAAGTGGAAATATAAGGAATGTATTTAAGAAGGCGATGAAGATAAAAATGAAATATTGTAATAAAAAGGCAAAAGCGGCCTAAAAACAGTTTTATTTATTATTTGAACTTCTAAGTGATCTGAGTTTATTCAAATAAATATTCGAATCCGCCTCATACTAAATTTTAGAAGTGACTTTTCTCCGGTACATGCAAATATTTTTTGTAGCTGTGCTACTCTATTTGGTCAATACAGCTATTACCTTTATTGATGAAACGACTTAACACTATGCAATACCTGTCTATCAACAACTAAATTGTACAAAGCATTCTAATTGCGTTAAAATCTACACTTGCGTAACGGAATAACAGATTCCGTCAAAACGACCCGGTTCGAGGGAATGCGTTTATCGCTAGACACACATCCTGTTAGTACTATCTGGCATCCCACCAGTCCACCCAGAGTATTCAATGGGCTTTGCCCGTAATATATCATCAAAATTTCAAACTTGCGTTTGAAGCTACTGATCCATTCATGATCTCGGGAATGGTCGATAATACCTTTACAAATTCAGCGTGTTTTGAAAATACTACGTTTATACAAAGGTTATATTAAACTTTGAGATACTGGTAAATTAAAAACGTATATGAATAATATCTAAATCTTTATTAATGAAAATTAAAAGATATAAAAAATGATAAAAGAAACTAATTAGATTGGCTTAACTAGGAGCGTTTGACTAAGACAAATCCACTGCAAATTTTTGTTTCAAATTAAAGACTAAAGATTAATTAAATTAATTAATGTAGAATATAGAAATCATTATCTGCTCCGTGTCTTTTATATGATGCCTCTTTATTATAACGATGTACTAAGGTGATAATGATAATGATTAGTAGTAATCATGAACTAGATATCTAGGTAACTAGCAGTACCAGCCAGTGCCAGCCATGTATAGTCCAGGTCAGTTAGACCAAAATCACCCAGGATACGGAAATTTGTTTCTGATGAACCGATCAAGTTGCGGTTTTCGGCATTGTCTTCGGAAAAATATCAGGAAAAAAGTCTATCTATTACACTCTGGGGCTGGATCGAAACTGCATTGCGGGTGCATAAAGTGCATCTTGGAGTGCATCGATTTTTCCGAATTTTCTAAAAAATGGTAAAAATTGACTAAAAGTTGTGGAAATTTGTGTGCACGGGTGTGACCCTGAAAAATATGCTGGGCCCCCTGGGGGGCAAGGGGTGGCTTTCTGTAAAACATCGAATAGCTGAGTAATTGCTTCTAAATCCCCACTCGGGGTTTTTGGGGTCGGGGATTTCGATTCTGACACTGAAAAGGATGCCCGACGCCCTGGGGCTATCACAATCACAGGAATTAAATAAATAAATATATTTTTTTTCTTTATTCAAATGTATATTTATATGGTTATTATCCGCGGTCAGAATTGATGGTTCTTTTTCTAACCTGAAAAAAACGGGTTAATTAAGGTCTGACATCACGAATTTTCAAAAAAATAACAGATTCGCGCCAAATTTGGTCTACGGGGGTTTTCGGGGTCACTGATCACGGATCCGAGGTCAATTATGCAAAATTCAAGACGGCGGATCCAAGATGGCCGACCAAATTTTCAAAAAATAACGATATTCGATGTTTCACAGAAGCCCCCCCTTGCCCCCTTGGAGGCCCCAGAGGCGTCGGGCACACTTTTCAGTGTCAGAATCGAAATCCCCGACCCCAAAAACCCCCTAGTGAAAATTTAGAAGGCAATTACTCAGCTATTCGATGTTTTACAGAAGGCGTCCCCCTTGCCCCCGTGGGGGGGGGGGCAGGACCGTAGAGCATATTTTTCAGGATCAGATTCGGAATCTCCGACCCCGAAAACCCGTGCACACAAATTTCTACAACTGTTAGTCAATTTTTACCATTTTTAAAAAATTCGAAGAAATTGATGCACTCCAAGATGCAGTTTATGCACCCGCAATGCAGTTTCGATCCAGCCCCAAAGTGATATTTTTCCGAAGACAAAGTCAAAAACCGCAACTCGATCGGTTCATCAGAAAAATTTTTCTGGTTTATTGTCTAACTTGCCTGGTCTAGTACGAAGAACCTGAAAATACCTATATCAGCATTGTGTTATTACATTTTTATTGCTGGAATAATAGAAATAGATTTTGATTGAAAAAGCTGGAATATGCACTGTAAAATAATTTACTCAAATTCACTCAATTTTATTCAATAATGCATAAATTTCTGCTCACACCTGATTGAGTGAAATTTTCATTCTATTAGTATGAGTACCACTAAGGTTTGAGTGAAGCTATTACAATAGAATTGAGTAAATTTTACTCAAATCCGAGTTTCTGCTAACTATCAAGTGGGTGACTTTTGACTCTATTCTGAGCATGTAAAACCAATTAAGAGTTTTCTCTCTTTTCTCTAATAAGATTTAAATTTAACTATTATTGAGTAATTTTGTACTATCAAAATTTCCAAGGGGGACGCCGCCCCAGAGCCCCCCGCATCAGCCGCCGCTGCTCCCATTTCATTAATGTGTGTAGTGGTTTAGCACCACTTATATTATTTTTAAATTTTTATTTCAATATAATATTAAAGTCATAAACTACTAAGCTCAGTGATTTCTACACATTTGTTTTAGAGACAATGTTTTAAGTCTCGATGAAAGGAACTGATTGGACGAATAGATTGCCATAACCGATATTGTACGTTACAGATGCGTTAGGTAAATATATGTAAAATTTAACTATACGTTTATTTAGTCATACCACTGCATTTAAACATAATTTTCAACAAAATAACCAGATTAACGAACACTTATAAAGTACTATACGCCAAACACCACGCTACGAGATGGGAACCTAATGGGAATATGTATATAACGATGCGAATAGACAAAGACAACGTACGTCAGCCATAAAATGGGGTGGGGTTAGTAATAACGAAGACATTTACTCCGATTATCTATACGTGTACCAAATACGAGTTTATCTGCAGAATGTATTTAACGGGTTCAAATATTATCACAAATGAGTAAAATTATCAAAATGCTCAATATTGAGCGAACACGAACTCAATAATTTCACTCCGTACCTTTATCACCACACCGGTTTTCTTACAGTGTGGGATAAAATTATTGTTATTAATCCAACTTTTTCTGTTACTGGACAGGCTGAAACAAAAATGATTTAAACATGTAGAGGTAGCTTAATAAAAATATAGGTATGTATATATGCGACGATTATATGAGGTTTGAACATGCCATTATACTTAGGTTCGGTACTTTGAATTTCGGATAAGGCTGGATTAACTAATCGGGCGATTAGACTGTGATTATACTTCACAAAATAAATCAGTATATGTATAGTCTAATCGCCTGATGAGTTAATCAAGCTCTAACCGAGATTCAAAGTACCGGGACATAGTTATTTTTTATTGACCTTATCTGAAGGCACTTAATGTACTGAAATATATAAGGAATTTCAAATAATTTTGATTTAAAATCTGGAATATACTTAACTAGAATTATTTATTTTAACATTTGGAAAATTAAAGTAAAACAGATATTGTTATTAGATATAGAAATATTGTAAAATATAATAATGAATTATGTAAAATTTAGGTAATAACGTAAAACGCATGTGAATAAAGGAAAGTGATACAAAATTTAAAAATATGTGAATATCAAGACATGTATTTAATCAGAAGTGAAAGAATCAAAGTGGAATACTATACACAAAAATTTTGTATGGCAACGGGGGGAATTATTGATTTTTTTGGATAAAAAAGTGTGGTGCTGAGAGGTCCATAGAATCTGACATAAAATTAATAATAATTGGAAGAAATAAAGACAAAATAATCAGCGAAAATCAATATATTGTCAACCAAACACTTTTTCAAATAGGAAATAGAAGTTAATATAACATAACATAATATAATCAAGATTTGGCAGTTTTAATAAGATAAAAGGAAAACACAGAAACACGAACTCGAATTCAAGTAAAGGAATGAACCAGAATATATTTGCGTAACATAAAGTACCGGACAGAATTCGTAATAAACATTTGTTTAATACATCAAAATAGAACAATACTAAAAGTCAAATGAACGTTAGTGAACGCCACTTTTAGTTATATAAAGACTTGTTTTTAAACATTTAATGTAGATACAATATAGAATATAGTAAAATGAGTGTAAGTAATTAACTAAATTTAGTAGTCAATTCTAAATTTTAAAATCATATAGTTCACAGTTTTTGAGAATCCAAATTTTGTTAATATAGTTTAGTAATAAATAATACAATAATTTAATTTTCTAATGAAAATCCATGAATTTAAATGATGACTCATTTAATTTATTATATGTAAAAGAAATATATTGTTAATATACTATTTATATTTATTAAAAGCATTTTGAAATTTCCTTTTTATTTTTTGGACCGCCCCTGAGAAAAGAGATTTGTTTTCATGTTCTATTTAACTGTTATTTACCTACATTTTACAGTGCGTCCCAGAAGTAACGCAAAAAATTCGTATTTTACTTTGTGTTGAGTTTACACAAAAACGCTAAAACACGTCAATTAGTAAATAGGAATTGTCATTTTGTCACGTTGGTTAAACCTTTTTTGCGCTATGTTTCATAAACCTATGGCGTCATCGACATTTTTTTAAATAGCACTACCTAATTTTTTAAACATAAATGGATAGCTCTTTCGAAGGGATATGCGTCGATATAGGGTTTGGCTTACTTTACTTTGACAGGTGCGAAAAAAAAGCCAACGATTGGAACGGACATGGTTTGAATTAATAACAAAAGTAGATATCACAAACTTATGCGCGAACAGTGCTGTTTTGGTTGATTGTAGGTACATGTTTTTATGTAGATTTGGTATGTACACCCAATCACAGCGGCTATGTAGGTATTGTTTTGAAGACGACAGTTAGCGAATGCAATAGTGCCTCATATCATTGTGACAGTTACAAATACCATAACTTTACATTACGATGGTGTTATGTTTAAATGAGAAACAAAGAATTGAAATCCTAATTATGGTTGGATATGGAGCTAGGATCCGTAGTTATGATGAAGTATGTCAATTATTCAATGCCAAGTATCCAGAACAACCAATACCTCCATCTACAGTATGCAGATTAGTACGCAAATTTGAAGACGCTGGACATGTTAGAGATATGTCTCGATCTGGAAGGCCAACGACAGTGATAGAAAATGATAGGCAAAATGTTATTTTTAGCTGTCACTGAAAATCCACACACTGCAGTTCGTCGTATCGCCGAAAACGTCAACATATCAATACGTAAAAACGTACCTACAATCAACCAAAACACAAAACATCCACAAATTTCCATTTTTTGCCGTGGCACTGTTCTCGCATCATTTTATGAAACCTACTTTTGTTGTTATTTTAAACCATGTCCATTCCAGTCATTGGCTTTTTTTCCCGCTCCTGTCAAAGTAAAGTAGGCCAAACCCTATATCAACGTATTTCCCTTCAAAAGGACTAGCCATCTATGCTTAAAAAATTAGGTAGTGCTATTTAAAAAAAATGTCGATGACGTCATAGGTTTATGAAACGTAGCTAAAAAAATGTTTAAGCAACGTGACAAAATGACAATTCCTATTTACTAATTGACGTGTTTCAGCATTTTTGTGAAAACGCAACACATAATAAAATACGAATTTTTTGCGTTACTTCTGGGACACACTGTATTTATGTTCCATGTGAAGGTTTTATCTTTCTTTTGTCATTTTATAATCACTTTGTTTTTGACTTGCACAACCTATAAAAGCCTTAAGTAAATAATAAGAAATATAAACTTAGATAGAAGAAGGAGCTTTTACAGGGATTTTTTCAGCATCATCAGATTCCAACTCTGACTTAGCCCTAGTGCTTTCGAACAGATACAATTTAATCTGGTCAATATTTACGATCTAGATTCGGAAGACAAATGTAATTTTGTAAGGTCTATTTTTTTTCGATTTTAAACGTTGTAATTATAAAAATATATAATTTTCGACAATTTCGTTAAAAAGAAAAGTCTGTTTTTTGGCAGATACTAATAAATCACGTCAGTTAATTCCTTATGAATCGTTACATTTCGAGAATGTGCAAAATATGTATATATTCGGTTTCATGTTTGTCGCACCATGATAATTTTCTTCCGCCGCCGGCAATCCGCTTGGAATATTCAACAAGCTCTTTCTATGAATATTCATATAATTAAGTGAAGGCAACGATAACGGGGCTGCGAGTGGCCAAAGTGGTCGCATTTTCTCAGATTCCGCCAAACATTGTTTGAATCGAGTGGGAGAATTTAAACTTTTTGAGGGCCCGCAATATTAGCTTTGACTAATTATGTAGAATTGCAGGGTTTACGCCAGGGGTGAGAAATACATTGTTCTTTTTCGCGAATCGCTTTGCAAAGCAAGAAATTATATATTTCTCAAATATGTTTTCTTCTAAGTTTCATATACGTATACAGGGTGATTAAATAGGTGTAAACAAGCGAAGAATACTTGCAGAATGTCTATATCCCGATTTAAAAATAAGAATATTATGTGCTCTTTTCCATATACATGTTAGGAAAACATTAATCCAAAATAGATTTATTAAAAATTAGGAATAATGCATCGGAGACATCGTTTGAAGAAATCCGTTGGCGAATTATATGTCCCTGAAGCTTTTTTAGATAAAGATATAATTTTTTTAATAGTTAATTTACTAAATACCTCTCTAGTAATTGGATAATTGTTAGTATTATTATTATTATTATTATAATTGGAAAGAACAAGCATTATAACTGCTTTGGCGCATTAAACAAGGTTATATGTAAATACTGAGAAAAAAGTTAGATATATTCTGACTTTCAGTTAAGAGAACACCATTGTGTGCAATAGATTTTATGTAGTAGAATTAAATAAATTTCTCCCGATATTTATAAATTGCCCTGTTTTGGATTATACAGGGTCGGAAAGTCCCCATGGTTCATCGGCCGTTACGTGAGAGCGATAAAGTAAGTCATAGAAATCCGTGCGATAGAGAAAGATGGTTATAATGAAGTCGTCTAATAGTCACCGCCCATTTCGCCCTTCTACAAATAAGAAGTGGATCTTATTTGTGGAAGGGCGAAATGGGCGGTGACTATTAGACGCTTCCATTATAACCATCTTTCTCTATCGCACGGATTTCTATGACTTTCTTTATCGCTCTCAATTCTCTTTACAACAGACTTTAAATTTTATAATTCCGCCCAATACTTTGAAAAAAATTTACATTTTAAAATGTAAATTATGTTTAGTTGCTTACTACTTAGTTGATTAAATGATCAAACTGATGACCGCCCGCTTCCATACAGGAATAAAGATTTTGTTCGAAATGTTCGCGCACATTCCGAAGCATTTCCGGAGTGATTCGACGGCATTCGTCGACGATTCTGCCAGCGACGCTGGCTGTGTTTTATAGATTTTACTTTTTAGGTATCCCCACAAAAATAAATCAAGGGGCGTTAAATCCGGTGATCGTGGAGGCCACTCAATGCTGCCTCTTCTCCCAATCCAATTCCATAGAAAACGTTGGTCCAAATACTGACGGACAATTAACGCATAATGCGGAGGAGCACCGTCCTGTTGAAAAATCTATTGATCTTCATCATACTCTGGAACATTTTCAATAATATCAGTCATGGCAGGGTCGATAGCGTCTTCCAGTAATTGCAAATACATTTGGCCAGTCAAATTACCAGGTAGAAAAAAAGGACCCACCAGCCGGTCACCGAAAATTCCAGCCCATACATTTAATTTTTCCGGTTGTTGTGTTGCACCTCGTGAAAAACTCTTATGTTTGAATCGGACCAATAGCGGTAATTATGACGATTACCTTCCCGTTCAGGAAACAACTGCATTCATCAGAAAAAACAGCTTCCCTGCTCTCTCACTCATTATTTTGCAAAATTGCGAACGGCGGTCATAATCATCCTAATGAAGTTCCTGGACTAAATGTATTTTGTCTGGATGGAATTTAATCTTCTTCAAAATGGTTTATATGCTAGTTCGATTGATCCCAGTCACAGATGCCAGCTGCCTCGTACTTAATGTAGGATAAAAACTGCAACTTCACTAGCTTCATTAACTATAAGTTTTTCAATTTCTCGTTTTTTATTGGTACGTTCCCTGTCTCTTAAATTTTTTTTACTAACTCTAGAACATACTTCCTCCTGACATGTCGATCTTCTAGCTGTTCTATTCGCACATTTATTGTTCATAAAGTAAAGCGAAATGATATCTACCCCTTTCGCAATGGAATAAACCAATTTTCAAATTTTAATTTTCAAAAACACAATTAAATAAACTACCAACCAACGCTTCCAAATAATACTAGAAAATAATTTGGAATCCACTAATTTTACATTAATTGTGTGTGTATAACATTCATTTCTGTTTTTTACAATTGTGTCTTTTTACGAAAGTGATAGCAAATCGCCAAAAACCAATGTAACGCAAGAAATACTAAATTTATACCATTAGCGTACTTAACTCGAATGACTGTCATTTTTACCGTTACTAATTGTTTGTACATAAGTTTCAACTTTAAAACCAAAATTCTTAATAAATATAAGGCGGAATTATAAAATTTAAAGTCTGTTGTAAAGAGAATTGTAAGAGCTTTGAAAAGAAATATTACTCAACCCCCAATGCCATTTAAATATTTTGGGGTGATGTTTACCCTTGCTTGGGGGTGAAAGTGGCGGTGTCAAAAATATCAGCAAAGAATATCCCCCCTTAATCTAAAATCGACGGGCCTGAGCGTTTTTCTACAATCTTGACGCAGTTCCTGAAAATGGCTCTGTTTCTTTTTCATTTGGCCACCCTGTATATTATACCTGTACGTTACGCCAATTAGTGTTTAAAAGAGCAGAGTTAATGGCTGTAAAATTTGCTAAACGAAAACTGTATATATTAAAATAATTCTGCAGTTTTGAATTAAGCTTAACCATAGACAATTTAAGAAGGACGAGGATGTAGATTCATGAATATTTATATTACAATCACTGCTAAGAACTTAATCTAAAGTAGGTATGAACAGAAATACAAACATAACCAAACTGTGAAAAATACATGAGATAATAACGAAACAGTATCTATTATAGGCCATTTTAGGCTAGAATTATTACCAGTGTAATTATGTAGTACACAAAAATTATTATTACTATAATCTAATTTCCAAAGTGTCAAAAAATTAGATAACAGTTTATACGAACGTATGTTCAGAAAGGTTTAATGTTTTTGTTTATAGCTTTCAATGTCGACCAAATTATGTAATTCAATTTTAATTTGGTTCACGGCATTACCTAATATTGCTGAGGGTTGCTTTTCGTGTGCAGCAAAAAAGTATTTTTATTGAAAACGATAGTACAATGAAAAGAGATGTTGTCAGGGCGAGAGTTTACTGAAGAGTCTTGGTATGAAGTCGCTCGCATGTATATGTATCTGGTCCTGGCGCCAATCTGCCGTGGACCTTTCCTGAAACGCTGGTGTGTCCCGCGTCTGTTCTTTGTCCTTGCAACTATTAGGCCCGTCCGGCGTCAGGCTAGCGCTCTTGACGTAATACTTAAAATGGATCACTTGCGGATATGTGTACCCACAATTGCAATGATAAAAGAAATAATTCAGTGGCGGATATTTAGAAGTATCGCCATCTTTTTTTTTTTGAGCCGTACTTCGATATCATCAAAATTTTCTCAAAAATTGAATTGAATACCGAAGAAAAGAAATTAAAAAAAAATGCGGTTTCCAAAAGATCAGAATTAGATAGAAATGGTACTCATCTCTTTTTAAATTCCTACCGCAGCATTTTTGAGAAAGTTGTAAAATTTGATTTTAAAACCCTTCTTTACAGCCTGCACGTGACACCTCAAAGTTTGTCTTTGATGTCTTAATGAACCATTTATTAATAAAGTTGAAAAAATTCCTATAAGTAAATAGTCTTGTACTGTTTTGTCGAAATACAGGAAAAATTCTGCTCATTTTGTTTATATAACTCTTTGCTCTTTGCTATCTATAACAAAAAGAAATATACCTAATAGATTTAACTTCCTTCACTATAGCTGTTCAATTACTTACTCTAGGTCGTGGATAAGATTCACGTGGAAATTCCTCCACGTGAAATATAGGGAAATTAGCCCCGAGACTTACCAAACAGAAAAAAAAATACAATCCGGAGTACGTTCTTATCTCGTTTCTCATTGGTGCTGGCCGCCCGACCGCCGCCGCCAATAAATTCTGTTAGTCAAATGAGCATCACCAATGCACAAATGACAAGGACGTGCCAATGGTAATGAACTTTAAGCTGGTTTGTATGCTGAGAATATACAATTTGATAAAAACTTTAAACTCGAGGTAGAAGATCAAATTTTAGAAGAAATGGAGAAAGCCCTAGACTTAGTATTGGACTGATTGTGGCTCATGTAGTTATTACCTTTTGCTTGAAGACGCTTAGGGAACACCTCCTATACCCCTACTACATCCATCGTAATTCAGTCCACCAGAGTGTGCCGCCAGGTAAACATTTTGTAGATGAATTTTAAGATCTATCCAAGAAACCTACCCTTGAAGTAGAGTCGATATTTTTCTGAACATCTTCAGGTATATAAAAATTTTATGTAATCAGCCTTTTCAAATATAATATGCTCTCATCATGTCACTCTTACATCTGGATTGTTGATTAAACAATTTTGTAGTAATATGTACAGGTATGTACAGGGTGTTAAGTCCGTCTGGAAACTCCGCGAGGTGATTTTTTGAATTAAAATAATAGCAGTATGTAATGAAATTTTTTTTTCGAATTGTTTGCAAGTTACAGCCTAAGTTCAATTTTTTTACTTATCTTAGTGGGTGAATGAAAGACTAATCGAACTTGATAAGTTATTTAAATAGAAAAATATAAGAAATTGAACTTTGACAAGCTGTAACTTGCAAACATGACAAATCGAAGAAAATTTTCATTACATACATACTGCTATTATTTTAATCCGTAGAATTATCCCTTGGAGTTTCCTGACGGACTTTCTGAACACCCTGTATACATGTAACACGTAACATTTTAAATATTCCGTCTTTTATGTGCCTATTTAGCACAGGTAGAGCCAATATCGTCTCAGACATTGAATATGTGGGAATATATGGGAATATATTATTCATTTATAACTTCTACATTTTGGTATGAATTTAGTATTTTAGTTAAAACCTAACTTGTCGTACCGTCACATTAGATATAAGTATTCTCGCACTAAATTCTTATCTTTTTGAAAACCTGACTGTATTAAAGTTAGAAATATATTAAATACTTCCTGTATGAAATGCATATTTCTTGGAAATAAATAATTTTTTAGGACAATTTATTCTGCAAACCTTTGATGTGTTTTAAGGTGAACAGTGGAACAATGACTTATAGAGGTTATATCTATAGGTATTACATGCTGCATTGGCATATTTAATAACTAGTGAATGTAGTTTTCCATTATAATGCTAATACAAATAAAATAACCAATGTGGGGTCAGATAGTGCATGTCATCTAATTATTAACATTACTAAATGCCTACAGAGACAAAGCGTTGCTATTGAACTAATAAGTTTGAAGTCTGTATTTATCTGATGATTCTGCCGACTAATGATCTTACCTGGTTATTAGATATACGGGTGTAATGCAATGCTAGATGGGGCTCAACCCGCAGAGCAGTTGTTTCTAACAATATATTTAATTAAAACAGATTAATGGATATAAAATCATGTTAATTATTTTTCGATGAAGTGTTTGAATCTATGTATATACATGGGGTATACACAGTCACATACTGGTGTTAATTTACGGATTCTTTCCAAGACGTAGAGATTTCTTGAATTAAACTTGTCAAAACTGTCAATTCTCTACTTGTTTATATCATGCGTTTTTTTAAAATACTACCTCAAGATATAGGATTATAAATTAAACAAATATGTATATAGTGTTGTATAAGATATAATTTTGCCTATGTTTGTGTGTGTTTTATTTTGTTTGTGTAGACTAATTGTAAACTGCAAGTTGTTCAATACAAACCTTTTTGCGTTTCACCTTGTACTTTATTTTTATCCCTTGCCAGCTGTTCTTAGATGCTTGTTTTATATCAGAAATCTCAGAAGTCGGTTTTATCTTTGTATACACAAACTAGTACAATACAATACTTCAGAATAAATAGAGTTTGAACTTCAATACATGCTTTATTCAAATTTTTGTTGGATTACTCAAAACTTGCAAACTTTGTCAATTTAATTATGAATATCTTCCTCTATGTACTAAAAATTTTTAATATAACAATAATAAAGAATATTTTACTAAATTTTATTGCCTTTTCTTTTCTGATAAGGTTACAGACAATATAACGATTGTGTTTAAAAAAAATTACTTTACTAGTGATAAATATTATTTATACAATTTGAAGTACTTGGCGTAATATTGTATGTTGCCTATCTTACAGGGCCATATCTTATTTCTATTCTCATGACTGTTTATTTAACAAGAATTAAAAATGGCTGTCCATTTGATAGTTTTGTTCGAGCTCGTCAAATTTGTGAAGTTTTTAAAGTTATCATTGATTGGCTTTTACTTGTTTATAGGTTATAGCTATCAGTTTTTTTATAGTGCACTTTATTTTTCATTTTAGGTACCTGGTATTTGCAAACTTGAATTTTTCCTTGTTGGAAACTACGTTGATGTCCTGCATACCATTTATGGGGCCACTAGAAACCTCTATGGAACTGCTTACTACTGGTAACGGAAAATTTTCCTGTGATGGCAAATTTCTTTCTCTGGACTTTGGGAACAAACAAACTATTAACCTTACTGGTGAGTTTAATTTTCTTTCTTGACTGTTTCTTTCTTATGCTATTTTTAAAATTTACTGAAGCTGCCTCTCTACTTAATATTTTCAAAACCCAAACCGTAACCAATCAATAAATTTTTGTTTTATCATCTTTCTGGATTATTCTGTTCCTATCTTTGCTTAAGGTCCCCTCACAAAATGTTCAGTCCTTGGATGTCCTTTTTTAAAAACACTTTTCCACAACACTCCTTGTGACTAATACATTTTTTATAAATGTCCTTTTATTTTTACATACAATTCTATAATTAATTACTAAAATATTTAAGTATTATTTAATTTGGCAATTGATAAAAAAATTTCGTGCTATGACTTAAGTTGAATTGAAATATCTTCTATACATTACTCGTCTTCCCGGGCTATGTATACCAGATTCATCTATAGATATTGAACTTTTATTTGATATACGTCACTCTAGGTTTAAATTCTGTTCTCTCTGTCATACATTTTATGAAAAATTTATTTTGTACTTGTGAATAAAGTTAAAATATTATTATTTTTATACTATGTAATATCCTTAATTATTACTATTTTTATATTCAGAATATTTATATTAACAATTTTATACTATTTTGTTGTTGCTATAAAAATAGTTAAATTTTTATACGACCCCAAGTTCGGTCAGGTAATTTTTCATTCGAGTCTCTATGGGAACATTTCCAATTCGTTACAATAGATTTTGCACACTAATGAAATACTGGAATTAAATTTGGTATACGTTATATCCAGATAAGAAACCTTAATATGCAGTAATATCAGATCTCTCAAAAAATCAGTGATGGAGATAGTTTATATCTAAATTTCTGTGGTTGGAAAATACAGAAATATATACATTTTTTTAAAAGTGACCACACTATCCGTTTATATGAAGAACCTATATTATTTTCAGATACCTACTATCACATATCTTCCAACGTTAAATCTGACTCATCCTGTATATACGAAATTCAATTCCAGATCTGACTTTTCTTCAGCCTCATCAATTTAAACAAAAAATATCCTGTACGTATTTCTATGCACACTATCCAAAACTTCTTTCTTCTGGAATTTACCGGAAAGGCTCATCGATTTAAAAGCGGTTCTATAGTAATTCGTTACATTTTTATCTGAAAAGTTGATAGTAAGTAAATCTTTAGATTACACCAGAGACAGCGCCACATTGTTATTCAGTTTGTGGTATTTCTTTTTTTTTATCGGTTCCTATGTGTAAATTTTCTGTAATTAATTCCATGCTTCGTTTTGTTTATCAAGTTAATAATTCAGATCCACCTGGAAACCCACAATGTGCAAATTACCATGAACTTCAATCAAACAAATCTCATTTTTAATACGCTGTACAAAGGAATACAAAGCGGGTTTGGATTGTTTTACATTATTAAAGCGCAATTTTACAACATTTTCTGCGATAAAAAATGATGGACATTTTTACCCGTCTATTTAATTTCGTATTTAATTTCTGAGGTAAATTATTTTCAGCAATTAAATATGCACTAAGTATACCGGGTATCCCGAAATTAATGCAACAAAATTTGGATCCTCTTTTCACGCTTAAGGATAGTTTTTATATTTCAGAACCCTGTTGTACGAGAATCTCTAAATTTGGTACACATGTGGAATCTGATAGTGCTACGCTTTTTGGTAGGGAACTCCCTTAAGGTCTTTTCATGGGTCCCCTTGTCTTTGGATTAAAAAAAATTTGGTCACATATTTGAATTTCTTAAAAAAGCCACTGAATTTAGGTGGATATGCGTAAATATGCGCATGTTTTCGAGAAAAATGGTAAAATTTTATCGAATACATATCGTGATTCATATGAAATTCTACGCGTTAATCGTAGGTTGCTGGCGTTCCATATTAACAAATATATTTATTTTTTGACATTTATCATTAATCAGTTGTCAGATTATTATATTCTCTTCATAAAAAATGTTTAAAGGAGGTTCCCCGCCAAAAAGCGTAGCACGATCAGGTTCCACATGTCATAAAACCCCTGTGTACCAAATTTAGTGTTTCTCGTACAACAGGGTTTTGAAATATAAAAAAACTATTCTTAGGGCAGATTTCAAGGGGCTGTAACTCCGAAAGAGGGGGTACTTGAATGGGGGTCAAATTTATTGTCCCCTTTTACCTTTTTTTCCTATTTTTTTTACCCCGCCTCTGAATTGCTTAGTGTAACCTCAGATAACCGCGTACGCTAGCTGCGAGCGCGCACTGCAGCATGTATAATTATTGTTAAATCTCATCTTATTTTATTGGTATGTGTCCATATGTTTTCATAATACCATACAGAAATTATAGTGAAAACACAAATACGCGCACCATCACTAAACATTGAAATAAATAACTTCATAAAGGTATGGACTTATACTACTCAAAGATGCTTTAGTAAATACTATTTTAAATCTTATTATAAAACCGAACAATAAATTCCATTCCGATTCCAGAAAAAAAAACATGTTTCAGCCAGAAAATTGCGAAATTATCTACCATATTGCAAACATCTCATAAATCGATGTGGGTACACATGTCCGCAAGTTACAAATCTTGAGTAGTACGTCAAGAGCGCCAGCGGACGCACCAGGGTTCCAGGAAAAGGTCCACGGCAGAGTGACGTCAAGGACCAGATACTTATACCTGCGAGTGACTCCAGACCAAGACTCTCCAACGAACTTTCGCCCCGACAACACTTATTCTTTTTCACTAACTTTGTCTTCAATAAAAATGCTTTTATTTTTACCGTTGAGAGTTTTATTTTGCTGCACACCGAAAGCAACCCTCACACTGAAAACTAAAACTCTGTTGATATATCATATCAAATGTAAAGTCAAGTTGCATATTCCAATTTTGTAAACAAGGATCCAGCTGGTGTGATTGCGAAACTATTGGTCGAAACGGACTGAACGGCAACAATACGATGGCTTTCCCGCCAAAAGTCACGCTTTGATGCAAAATCGGCTAAATTTTGTTGCCGTTTTTTCATTGTTATTTTGAATTAATTTATGATATCCAGCTCCATCTCGTCAGATAAAGTGACTAAATAAGAAAAATGTGTAGAAACATAATGCATTTTGTTTAGAAATTTATGACTTTTTAATGGTACCTATTTTAACCTTTTCTATTGTGTCCATGTCTATACTTTTATGATGCTGCCTGCTATTATTTACTTCCTTGGAATATGAGAAGTAACTAAAATAAGTCAATATCAGAGGTCATTGAGGCAGAGATTCACAAACTAAACAGTGGTTTAAAGAACATTGAAAATTGTTTTAAAAGAAATATTATATTAGAAAAGTTATTATTTTTATTCATTTCTTATTACGAACATTTTATAAAACAACGTAATTATTTTTAAAACATACTTTAGTTTTAACTAGTTATAATCCAGATGAATTTGACCACACATGCCTGTTTTAAAAATCAGGCCTATCTCGAACTTTATGGGCTTAAAATTAAGTAAAAAAAATAACACAGAATAAAAGCCTAAATTTGTGTGTTTTTAGAGGTCGAGAGTCATATTGTTTATAACAAAAGAAAACAAATAATTGCTCTTTTTTCAGTTTTTTGCTTATATCTCAGAAAATGAGCTAATTATCGACATGAGGTATACTTATCGATTTTATTCCTGGGGAAATTTGATACAAGGATAGGCTTTTGCGAAACTCGCAATTTTTTTTTACACTGAAATTGAATGAAACCACAGGAAACCCCAACTGTTGGGGTGCTCAACAAATACCCGCAATCCGGACCCCAATTTCAAAATTTAGACCTATTGGAAAATTATAAAGTCGAAAACGCGAGCACGTATATCTTCTGTCCAGGTCAAGAAATCAAAAAAGGATCGAAAGGTAATTACATTATCTCGAGTCTGTGTAAATTTCAGTTTTTTATGTTGCAAAATGAAAAGGTTATAAACAAAAACCAAAAAAAGACGGTAACTAGGGTCCTTATCTCGGCGATTTTTTAATATACAGATTTCAAACCAATTGCATCAAATAGTTCTTAAAAAACATGAATTTTTCAAGTTAATTGTTAACGAGATTTGAATGTGGCAAATTGGCAAAATTCACCGAAGTCTAAATCTAAAACATAGATATTATACATTAAATATTTATTTTTATTTTAATATTCTTATAAAAATTGAAAAAGACAACTTTATAATACAATTAATTAAATAAAATATGGTAGAATTAAATGTAACAGTTTTTTTAAATACGATAAAATGCAGTACTTAAATGTAATGTTGATATTGTAACATTCAGTAATATTCTAGGTACAATTTACGCAATAACAGTTAATTTTAAGACAATATTTTATATTTTTCGGGGTCTGGCGATGACTTTCACAAATTTTTGCCTACACCATTAGAAAGAGCGGAAAAATGAGTTGATTTAAAAAAAGCATTCCGGTAGCTGCTTTCTAAGTGCCACAATCCATTTGTTAAGTAAGAATTTTGTGAAGCCGACCGCAGCAAGGGCACTATGACGTCACAACGCTCCCCTCTCCTGGCTACCGATCAGCCGCGCGGGTATCGCTGCCTTTGATGAATGTTTACTTGGTCATTTCTTGGTCGAATTATTTACTTTACAACGAGCCCAAGTTACAAAATATTAAATAGAACAGGCAGAATGCCGCTTTTAAGAAAAACATATCTTGGCTCCTATTGGTCGGATCGAGACGCTTTTTTTTAAATGCATGTTTTTAAGCACTATTTGATGCAATTGGTTTGAAATCTGTATATTAAAAAATCTCCGAGAAAAGGAACCCTAGTTACGGTTTTTTTGTCTATCATCATAAAAATCTGAAATTTACACAGACACGAGATAATGTAGTTAGATTTCATTATAATTCGTTCTTTATATTTAATGCTGAAAATTTTGCACATTTCTTTTTACCGCTAATTTTGCAATCTAAAAAAAAATTTACCTTGTAGCAAATTTCCTCAGGAACAAAATCGATAAGTATACCTCATGTTGATGAGAGGCTTATTTTCTGAGACAAAAGAGAAAATCTTACAAAAGAGCAAGCAATTATATATTTTTTTTTGTTATAAACAATATGACGCTCGACCTCTACAAATACACAAATTTAGGCTTTTATCCCGTGTATGTTTTATTTAATTTTAATCCCATAAAATTCGAGGTAGGCCCGATTTTTGAAAAAAAAACCTAATTCGCGCGGACTGTTACTAAGTAACGCATGCATATTTACATACCAATCAATATTTATTGAATCATGCAAAAAGTAAGTTTTTTAGAAATTCTAATTTTTTTTTTAACATTCGGCACATCAAAAAACTGTGGTGGCTTTATAAGAGTTTGTCGTAAAGTCATACAATAAGCAATGCAAGACAGTTTCATACAGTAATGTATGTAACAACGGGCAATACTTGTTACCCCTAAAAAAATAATATCAACTTAAAATTAAAGTAAATAACATACGAATTGGCTGATGTTATTCGAGAAAAAAATAATTAGTGTACATCTGACAAGACGAGTATTTTTATTATAAAAAGTACGGCCAATTATAATCATAGACGCATATCCATAGAAAACATCCTAAAATAAAGAGTTTAATAAACCTGTAAAGTAAACTGACACGTAATTGGCAATTAATATGAAATATTTAAAGCGTCTTGCACTATCCGTCTGACAGCACCCTAGCGTGATTTTGTATTATTACTTATTCATTGGTTTAGAACCGTAGTTGGAATTTTATGATGATTGATCTACCTATACTTGAGGCAGTCACGTTTTTCCTTAGAAATGATTGATTAGGGGGATAATTCCATCAATGATCTCCAAGAAAGTTTTTTTACGTGACTTGTGCACTCATTTTTTTGCTAGATCGAATTTATTGGCCATTTTAATTTTCCGCCAACGTATATTTTTTTCATTACTAAAACTTGAGCGTGCATTTTCTTTACTTTTATATAGTTGTTTTGAAATACCGTCATCAGAAACTAAAACCAATTACTTATTTTGTACATGCATTTTAGACAAATTTATTATTTTATTATTTCATAAATACAGGGTGTGGCGTGTATGTGCTGTAGACCAGCTGCGTAAACAAATTGTCGTTGAAAGATAGATAGATACTTCTCAATTTTTGGGGAATATTTCAATGCAAAAGTACAAACTAAGAAAATTAGATATTTAAAAAACTGATATTTTCTTATTATAATAATTAATAGTAATTGCTATCTTAAATGTATTGTTGTTACTGCAAGAGTTCGCAAACAAAACCACATCCGTAAGCATCTGTAGTTGCCAACTGCGTGCACTAAACAAACTCCATTAAAATATGGAACAAAATGAAATAAAACTTACCATTGCTAGAGAAAATGTTGAAATTGATCCCCATTAGAGCATGGCATGGCACCGACACACCCAATTTTGGCGAATATTTTCTCAAATTCTAGGTATTCCCCTAACTGTGTCAGCAGCTTTAAGTATACAGTTTCGCAATTCTTTCACTGTAGCAATTGGAGTTATGTAAACCAATGACTTCAAGTGACTCCAAAGATAAAAGTCCATTGAAGTTAAATCGGGTGACCGAGGTGGCCACGGCACAGGACTAAAACGTCCAATCCATCACTGAGGAAACATTTCATTCAAAAGTGTCATTACTTCTCGAGCACTGTGTGGAGGAGCCCCATATTGAAGATAAAACATGCGTGCCCGAACTTGTAATGCCAAATCGTCCAATAACTTAGGCAACCGGTTCTCCAAAATGTCAACATATGTTGGTCCATTTAGTCGTCCTTCAAGAGAAATAGGGACCCGCCTATTATACCAGCCCAAACATTTACCGAGAACCGATGTTGAAAATGAGTTTCCCTAATCGCGTGAGGATTTTCATGGGCCCATATGTGCATATTATGGAAATTCACTTCATCACGGGTAAATGTCGCCTCTGTTACACAAACATAAGCAGGAAAGTCTACTTGATTGGCAAATTGCCGTAAAAACCATCTGAAAAAACGCATTCGTTGATCACAATCCGGGGGTAAAATCTGTTGAACTGGTTGCATATGATAGGGGTGCAACAGCTGGCGCCTTAAGATGCGATGTACGGTACGAGATGAGGTTCCTAGTTGCTGTACGAGTCGTCGAGTACTAATTGTGGGGTCTTCGTCAAGATTTTCTAACACCGCATCTTCAACATAAAGGTTCACTTGCTGACCACGTCATGGGGGGGTGACGTTGTGGTCATGGTTCCCGGTATAACCTAGTCGCCGCGAGCGCATTTTCTCGGACTGCACCATACACTAACACCATATCGACACGTTCGGAAATAGTAAATGCATTGTTTTCTCGGTTCATTGTAAAACTACGTTTTCGCACAAACTAAAAAATTAAGCAAAGTAAGAAGTAAGAATCTCGTTTTTAATGTAAACGGCACGCTATTCTTATTTTTTACTTCTTTATAAAAATTACACTGTCACTATCGTGACGCAAAATAAAAACTTGTGTCTGGAATCTTTCACTTTTTAACACTGATGAGGCGATGGACGATGCTTAATATTGAATAATTAAGTGAATAATGAATTCAATACAAATAAAAAATCGGTTGACTGCACAAATTTGTTGACAATGTAACCTAACCTTCTTTTAGTATTACTAGTATTAGATTATACCGACTTAAATTATAAGGTTGCATCTCGGGTACGCATAAAAAAGTTTTTAATAAATAACACAGGGTCGGCCTTCATTTTCGCTAAATAAATGAACTTTAATTTACAAAAAAAAAATGGGAAGATAAAACTTTTTCGTATAAGACTTTTCTATTACAAATATCATCATTGTTTAATTTTTATAGATTATACACGCCACACTCTGTATATCTGCACTAATTTAGTTTTTTATTTTTAGCTTAAACTGTGCTGTTTGTAGAATTATCATTTTTTGTGTTATTGTTAAACTATTGATAGTTGCCATAGGAATCATTCAATATTAAAATATAATGCAAAATAAAGTATATTAAAAAGTGACAAAAATATTGTGTATACAGTCTTAGTGTAATATTTTCCTTGTTTATGCTTTGTTTTACAAAAGATAAATGAAAATATATTCGAGGACAAAATGGAGAAAACACAAACTACTGAGATTATTATTTTATAACCTCCTGGAAAAGTCCATTTCCGCGTAATGTCTTTCTTTACTGGCAGCACTATTTATGATTTTAAAATTACTGTGCATATGCTTATTGATTTATATATTATGTAAATTTACTTCAAAGCAACAAATAAAAATTAAGGATTTATAACTTCCCGTTTTTGTTTTAACATTAATAATTTCATGGTGAGTAGGTAAATATATTAAGCTGCTGTTTGAATAAATTTCTCGAAAAAGAAATTGAACTAATTTAGATAAATGTATACATTATTACATACGTTTTATGTATAAATAAATACGTTTCCTGTAGTTTTTTTATTATGGTACTCATACTTAGAGCTAAAGGTATTATGACAAAATTGATTATCCTTTTCTGAGTTGAATCGCGCTACGGTGCGAAAGCTCTGATGCCGGTTTCAACGGTTTAAATTTTGTGTTCGAAAATTATTCAAAACTCGTTTAAAAGTAACAACAAAAATTGTTCAAAGCTGTTTCCGTGTGTTAATAAATACATTTCTAAACGACGCGACGGTTAAAATTCTTTCGCAAAAAACACCATACCACACATTTACTGAAAACCGAGATCTCTATACAACGTGAGGATTTGCATCACACCAATAGTGAATGTTGTGAAATGTTAATATGCCGGATCTTGCGCTATTTGATGTCGAAACCACTGACAAAATTCCACACGGGGCTGAAAGTCGTTTAATACCTAAACACTTTGTAAAAGATAGGGATGTAATAATTAACTGTTCCCGTAGTACAGCCCATACGGTACTGTTAAAATACACCCATTCCTCGGCCAATGTTGCGAGTACTGCGCCTCGACAAGGTTTATAATGTTTTCTTCCTTATCGAAAACATGTTGCGGCCTTCGTATGTCAGGTCGACATTTGAACTTTGAACGTTTGAACTGCCCTTTGCACTGTTTCATTGTTATGGTAACGGACCGTATACAAATGACAAATCTCATTTAAACTGTAGGTACCTACTGACATTCTGTGCATTAACACCCTAATACTAATTCTTGATTAGAAAATATACACACATTTTCGACTTATATTTATGGTTAATTTTCGTAATTAATTTTCTCTAAAACAGAAGCATTTAGGCCATCAATTGCTTAATAAAAGTTGCCCATACTCATGCCCTCTATAATTTTTTTTCAAGGAACGTACTTATTTCAGGAACACCCTGTATATGGCCTTGGTCTCAAAATAGTGCAACAATAGGATTATATGAATATGTATGTATTTTTTTAAAACATTTCCTTTTGTTAGTTTTTACTCTTTTTTAGATGTGTCAAGTTAATTAATACAGGTAAATTCAATTATTTTCTTCGAGATTTCGGTGATTTAATTTTTGCTCAAGTTCCTTGTTAATTAAATTAATCTTTGTGCTTTGCATTTTGGAATAGTATTTGTAGGCTACTCCTCACTTCTGGATAAGCATCTTCAACCAACATAATAAAATAATTTACTATTGTGTTTTTGACGATATCTGTCAGATTTTTATTCGAATCTCTATTCTATTATTCTAATTAAATATTTCGATTATTTCTTGTTACTTTTCGTTAAACTTTCTAAATAATAATTAGTGTTTAATCAATATGCATAGGTACTTTTGCTAATCTTGCAAACTGAAAACCGCGCTCATTTTTTTTGCTTTTTTGGCATTGTTATGTGCTTTTAATATATTGCATGCCTGCTCCTTGCGCGTAGAAACATTTTTTTGGACTGCTTGTTAACTGCGTCGCATGTGGTGTCTGTTCCTGACTACATTCGCTTCACGCAACTATCTCCGAAAGGCGCCTCTTCTGGACAAGGCAAATTAAGTCATTGTCTATATATTTTCTATTAAGTGCTCTCTTAAAACTTTCTCCAGTGAAACTTATGCCATATAATCCATTTTCTATCTCAACTTATAGTTACGCAATAGCCTTCGTTATATCACGAGTAGAAAAAGTAGTCTTTCTCACTTGGGTTAAAATGCTTTTCTAGTTCATGGAAAACAAAAATTTCTTCTTGATGCGAAATACAGGGTGATTCATTAACAATGGGAAAGTCGAAAGATAAAGATACTACACGTGAAATGGTGACCATTGGCGCAAACATGCCTTATCAGAAAGTTAATAGTTTCGGAAATCGTTTTTTTTTGCGATTATTCTGAAAATATGTAGGTTAGGAACTAGAAAATTTGTGAAACTATATTTTTTTAGGCGACGAATAAGATGCGTGTTGTACTTTCAGCATTGCCCATAGAGGGCGCTACTTGCGACCAATTTTACCGAAAATTTAGTTAATAACTTTTTACCTTGTATATTTAACAAGAAACTTGATTCAAAACCTGAAAGAGCGAAACAAATCAACTGTTTCTTCGTGTTATTACAACAATTAACAATAAAACAAATAAAATACGTAATTGTTCGAAGAATCCACCGTTGACACTTTACACGTTTTCTGAGAGATCTTCGAATTTGAAACAACATATTGGGGTTGCGTCTGACTTCGTTGGCAGCGATTTGTATTCTTTGCCACAACTCTTCACACGAGCCAATAGATTTTTTGTAAACTATATCTTTCATTCGAGACCAAATAGAAAATCAAGGGGATTGAAGTCCGGACTTCTGGATGGTCAAGCAAAAATGCTTACATGGCCAATCCAGCGATTTGGAAAAACTGCATCTAAATATGCACGCACTGGCCAAGAAAAATGCGGTGGAGCTCCATCGTGCATGAACCGCATGTCTTTTCTTAAATAAACTGGAACTTCTGGCCACCCAGAAATCCGGACTTCAATTCTCTTCATTTTTCTATTTGGAAGAATCTATTGGCTCGTTTGAAGAGTTGTGGCAAAGAATACAAATCGCTGCCAACGAAGTTAAACGCAATCCCAATATGTTGTTTCAAACTCGAAGACTCTCAGAAAACGTTGTGTAAAGTGTGTAAATGTCAACGGTGTATTCTTCGAACACTGACTTTAAATCATTATTACGAATTTCATTTGTTTTATTGTTAATTGTTGTAATAACACGAAGAAACACTTGGTTTGTTTCGCTTTTAATTTCTCGTATTATCAAAACATAGTATTCGTTAAATCGATTTTTCTCGAAAACGGATCGAGATACCGAAATGAAACAAGAATACACAATTAATGGAAAAATGATTGCTCTTTAAGGTTTTGAATCAAGTTTCATGTTAGACATACAGGGTAAAAAGTTATTAACTAAATTTTTGGTAAAACTGATCGTAAGTGGCGCCCTCTACGAGCAATTCTGAAATTACAACACGCATCTTATTCGTCGCCAAAAAAAAATAGTTTCACAAATTTTCAAGTTCCTAACTTACATATTTTCAGAATAATCGCAAAAATCGATTTAAAATTTTAACTTTCAACACCCTGTATTTCCGAAACTATCAACTTCCGGATAAGGCATGTATGCACCAATGGTCACCATTTCACATGTAGTATCTTTAGCTTTCGATTTTCCCATTGTTAATTAATCAGCCTGTATATTACTTTGTTTAGAGTATCAACAAATCAAACTATTAGTCGCGTCGGAATAATATTTGAACATTGATGAATTGATGTCCACTATTTTATTGTTGAAATTAGCAGGGAAAGGCAGTAGAAAAGGTGTCATCTAGTGAGTCAGTTTTATTAGCAACATTGTTTTTTTTTTAACAATTTGGGTCGAAAATCAATTTTTCCAATAGCAATATTGGAAAAACTATTGATTTTAGAGAAAAGTGTTTAACAGACGAAATATGCGCAATAAGATCTACAAAATGATAGAAATAGGATAAATTGTTTAAAAGTTGTTGCAAGAAAATATCAAAAAACGTGCAAAACAGCATTTTTTTAATTATCCATAACTCGGTTGTTATTAGTTGGAATTTTATAAATATGCCTAAAAGTTGTGAGTTTTACTGTCCTTCATAACGGTGCGAAAGATAGGCGCTGTGGGTAGTTTTCGCAAAATTCTATTTATTTATCCCGTCAAGGGATGCATAACTTTAACCTTCTGTCTCTTCGAAAATTATTAACAAAAAAGGGTTTAGAAAGACGATTTTTAAAGCTTAAAACCTAACTTAGCTTTGTATTTAAATGGAGTTTTGTTTTATTGCCAGAGCCCCTTTTGATTTTTACATTAAAAAAAATAATGTCCATAATGAAAAAAATTTACGATAATTGCGTTCAGTGATGGAAATGAATGTCCAGTGGAGAAGGGAATTTTCATTGATAACAAACAGTTGATTGTCTATTCTCGAGTACGGTACAACACAAGTAACATTTTCCAAAATTTATAGATATAGACCCCGACCAGTATTAAACTGAAATTTTCCGCTGTGCGTTCTTCGGCCAAGATACGTCCATTTGGGCTCTTTCTGCCTTTATTAAGTTTAGAGGATCATAAAATAAGTTATTTTTATCTGAGTGGAACTGACCGGACCTCTATCAAATTAGTTTCCTTTAGGAAGCGAAACTTTCAAGCTGGCGGGACTATCGATCGATTCCGTGACTTATCATTGTCAGCATCTGTCTTTTAAAAGTCCGAACTGGGGCGGTGTTGCGGTGCGGCTTCTGAATCTCGACACGACATTATTCACTGCTGCTGAATTAGAAAATAGTTGCGGCTAGGTACAGTTATTCCAACTTCGAAGCTGTATTTTATGTCCTGTGTCTTAACGACCCGAATTTATGTGATCTTTTGCTTTTTAGCATGTGCGTCGCCCAACTTCGGCAAAAAATGTACCTACAGAAAGAACATTGGCGAAGTAATATAATTTCTAAAAAAAAAAAGAAAAATATGTCTTTGTTGAAAAGTTTTATGCAGCGAAATGAAAATGCCTGTTTAAAGTATAATCTGACAAGAATGTAGTACTAAAAACGTAAATTACAGAGTTCTTGTAATGAAGACATTTACAAGTTACTTTAGAAACAATATTGAAACTATGTTTTTAATGTGGTCATACCCACAACTTGATAGATACATATCAAAGAAGCTAGGGATTTTATTGGTAAGATCAAACGAATCTAACTAGATCCAGATTATATCCTAATAAGTTTTGACGTGACGTCATTGTTCACAAAAATGCTAATTATCAACGGCTCACCGCAGAGGACAAGGATGATAATTTAGTAGACTTGGCAGTATGCACTATATGATCTCCTTTACAGATCAGCTTTATGAAATAATTGAGAAGAACAGCTATGGGGTCATCCTTATCCCCAGCTCTGGAAGCCTTCGAGATGAAAACTCTAAATTCAGCCGTCAACTCTAAAGCAAAATGTTAGCTCAATGTGTTGACGATACATTCGTTATTTATCCCCATGAACATAATAACCCAGAAAGATTCTTGAACCATATACAGGGTGGTCCGAATTTTATGCAGGAAACTTCTTTAAAATAATAGGTGTTTGCCTTATAAACATAGGTCTGGAACGGCCTCGTTTTAGAGATACAGGGTGTTGAAGTTAAAAAAAATTGATTTTTTGTTTATATCTCCGGAATCCGATCTGGCTGGCCAAGACAATGAATTGTCTGCACCATTATGGTTGACATTGGCATTTGGTCTTCAACCGACCCATCGCCCCATATAATTTTTAAGCTATTTTATGGTATATATAATGGAACATCCTCTAATAATTCAAATAGATGGTTTTCTAGAAAGTTTAGAAATGACTGGGAATTTAGATGGGGTGACAAGAAGAAAAGTCCGATTTATTCCGAGCCACACTTTCACAGAAAATTCGTGTTGACAAGATCTTGTCCGAATTTCATTGTTGTGAAAATTTACTACCCTTCGCCTTGTGAATGTAGCCTCATCGGTCCAAAGTATTTCTAGTAGAAATTCTGGATTATGTTGTGACTTTAAAACAACCACTAACAAAAATTCAGCTGTCTCTACATCTACCGGAAGTAAATTTTGCACAGGTTGTAAATGGTACGGATTTCTACAATCCTTATGTAAAACTTTTCAAATTTTCGATTTATTCACCCCAAGTTGCCGAGACGTTTTTGTGTACTTAGCCGAGGATCGTCGTCAAATGTTCTTAAAAATTTAATTTCTGTGCCTTTCATTGCGCCGCACAGTGGTCGGAATTCCGAAAAAGCTGGACAAAAGTCGAAGTTTCAAAGTCGTTGGTTTGCGTTAATACTTCAGAATAGGCTAGAGAAGGAGTCATTGCGCAGATCTTTAAAGTGACAGAGAGCTGGCCCATGTGTATAGACCACAGCAACTATCAGAAGTATGCTGCGACACATTAGCATATTTCACTTGCCACTGACCCCTCGAAAAGCGATGAATTGAAAATGCGTGCAAATTTTTACTAGAATACGAATCGTTGTGTGCAATAGAGAGGGTGTTCCTGGAGTTAAGTAGAATACATTTGCTCATTTAGAACCTCATTTTTCGAAAGTTGCATGTTTTTATTGTCTTAACAAAAACGTCTTGCAATTTCCATCAATTTCAAATCACATCAATCGTAAATTATCGAAATAGTTGTGATCCCAAGAGATCCTGCACTATTGAAAGTTGGAAAATGGGGACATGAGTGTCAATTTCATATATCAAAAGAGAAAACCTCCGGATTTTTCCGGATTGGGGTTCTGAGTAATTTTTTGTGCCTCCACGTACGGCCGATTTACTATTGTAAGAGGCCTAAGTTATACAATAGCTAGTGTTTTAGTGTCTCTTCGCGTTCCAAACGAGCGTTTCTAATTCAAATTGTTTTTTTTTATGAACATGCACCTTTTTCGTGTGCCATTTATCATATTTTTACAAGCTTTTATTTAACTTGCCTTGTTAGTATGGATCAAATCATGCAACTGAATTTTAAATAAAACTTACACGTTTAGTTTGGATGACAATGCATGGTTAGCTAAGTGACGTCATTTTAAATCCAATATGGCGGACCAGTTATTTTTTGTGCACCCCCATGACATGGGTATCAAATGAAAGGGTTTGCTGAGAAGAATACAAAATAAAATGAAGAAAATTATAGATGAACTTATTATCTATGATCTTTCAATTCATAATTTATCGTTTTCAACAGGATTAGGCACCAGTAAAATTACGTGAATGAAAAAATAAATTTTTGAAAGGAAAATTTCAAGAGAACTTAGAAACGCAAATCATCATTTTAGATCAACCTTTTTTAAAAAGGTGCAAGATAGATGAATATGAGAAAAGCTTTTCAACTCGAAGCTATGGATAATATTTTCATGCTCTGACGGTTATGTGACAGGTGATGACGATGCGAATGACTCATGTGTATTAGAATTAGCTAAATAATTAGAATAAGCTTTATAACAAGAATAAGCTTCAATAGTATTTAGAAATTATTTCGTTCGAAATGACGAATTCATTCCAAATACATGCCTTATATCGCAGATATTTACCTTTCGTACTTTATTAATAATAATTAATTACCTCAAAAACCTCAAACTTCGATCTTACATACGTTTTACGCGACCTCAATACCAGAGGCACTCGAAATTTCAATTAGATTCAATAAATTAACGTGATATATCGGCCATTTTGTATCAGCCATCTTGAATTTGAGATTTTTGACTGCAAATTCG
>NW_019416353.1:261451-312418 GCF_000390285.2 Anoplophora glabripennis
ATCTGCCACTAGGGGATTGTATTGGTATGAATAATTTGAGAACGGTGAACTTTAGGGAAAAAATTCAAGTTTCCATTTTTACTTATTTTGTACATTAAAATATAAATCCGTAGCAATAGCTTGTAAATAATATAGTGGTGTAGATTTTTTTTATAAAAAGGGGGTGACCCTGTCCAGTTGTACACCACTGGGCGATCCTTTAGAGCTCATATTTTAAGGAATGCAAGGCCTACTATCATGCATTATCTGTACCAAATTTTATTGAAATCGGTTAATAGATTCCGGAGATATAAACAAAAAATCATTTTTATTAATAACTTTAACACCCTGTATCTCTAAAACGAGACCGTTCCAGACCTATGTTTATAAGGCAAACACCTATTATTTTAAAGAGATCTATCTGCCCTTGAAGTTTCCTGCATAAAATTCGGAGCACCCTGTATATCAGTGAAATACATCTAGGCGTTATCAGCTTCATCATGGATATGGAAGAAAATGGTACCATTAGTAGATGTTTTGTCAAAGAGACACACCCTAGAGTACAGCGTTTACAGAAAATCAACCCACATGGATAGATGTTTGATTGCTCAGTCTGGTCACCATTCCCCAGAAAAATGGTATTGTTAACATATTAATATATGGAGCACATGTCATCTGTGAGTCGGGACATTTAGACGAAAGACTACAACATCTACGATCTGCCCTTTGAAGGATGAATATACAAACAGAAATATTGATCTAGCCGCCAGAAGAACACTCTTAAAAACAAGAAAAAAAGAAAGATATCTTGCAACGACAGCATCTGAAGGAATTGCGATATTATCTACAGGGAGGCAAGACAAATCCAGAAAACTAATTACATTAAAATGTGGTCTCGGTTAAAATTGAAAATTGCCGTGGATACGAGTTATTGTTGACCTCTGGAATAAAGTTCCAATCGTAAAAACCCCAGCAAATGGTTTGTGTGTCTGTTTTGGTCACTTTTATTCCTTTTTTAGACGCGTTTGTAGATGGAGTAAAAACGCATTGCAGATAGCGATGTCACCCATTTGCAAGGAAGGTAAAACCCATGAACAAACTGTCACGCCAAAAACTACCCCGAAAAGGGATTAAAGACATAATCTATTCCACCGTCAACATTTACTTCATTGCCCAAGGGAGATAAAGCACATAAACATCCGCAACCCAATTGTTGCAGCTTCTTCTAGGTACGCCTATGTGACCGCATGCTAGTTTCACAGTTTTCTTAAAAAATGTTGGTTGGTTAATAAGTGTCAAAGTGACACCATGATTGCTCTGTAATATATCATTGCATTAAAAATAAAATATACAGTCTTCTGTTAACCACAAACAATTAGTTTTGTTATTCAATCAATCATATATTATTACTCGCAAAAGAGAAAAAATACAGCAAACCAATACACTCCCAATGGCCAAGAAGCAACCCCAAATGGGGTTATACCCGTCTCTGATCTGTTCCACCGACCGGTTCTCCTCCATCCTCGTTTCTGAGGATGATGGACCCCCACAAATATAATATCACGCTACCACGATCCTCTTCAACCACTCAAACGCGCCAGTATTACCCTTCAAGGTCGATGTAGTGTGGATATTGTGGGGTTCATCATCTTCAGAAAGGATGATGGAGGAGAACCGGTCGGTGGAACAGATTCGCTTCGCGTGTAACCCCTTCTGTGATTGCTTCTTGGCAATTGGGGGAAGGAGGGGTATAGGGGTGCGGATGACGTGACAATATGTTCGTGTGATTTATTTATCTCCCTTGAAAATTAGAGATGAAGTAGATGTAGCTGGTGAAATAGGTTATATATGCGTTTTTGGCCGGTTTGGAGAGGGGGGTGGGGGGTTAAAGGTGCAGGTGTCGTGACAATATGTTTACGGGTTTTACCTTCCTTGCAAATGGGTGACATCGCTATCCGCATTGCGTTTTTACTTTACAATCTTGCTGATTGAGAAAATTGTACATAATTATTCGCTATTGTTATTCCGTCAACTAAAGATATATTACAAAGTTTTGATCTGAAAAGCATTATCTTGTTCTTTTCTACATTTAACATACGTTTATTTTTATCTAACCACAGTGCTAGATTCTTAAATATTAAATCAACAACCACTTCAATACCCATAATATTGGTCGATTTGTATAGAACATTAGTATCGTCTGCGTAAGTTACCAGCAAACTAGCATAATTTTTTATTGCTTTATGTAAATCATTGGCATATAAAAGAAATAATTGTGGACCAAGGATTGACCCTTGAGGAACACCCATCGTTATTAATGAACTCTCAGACCGGACAACACGATTATTCGAATGGATAGAGACTTTGATATCCATGGTCAAGATATGTCTGAAACCAATTATGTACATTTCCGCGGAATATCATATCTAAATAATTTATCCAACAAAATTTGGTGATTAACACAATCGAAAGCTTTACTCAGATCAAGGTACAACCCGCAGGCCAGTGACTTTTTATCGATGGAGTCAATTATTTCACTGATAAAAGAAAATAGCGCCGTGTCGACTCTTGTACTCTTACGAAAACCATGCTGGGACACATGTAATACATTCTCTTTAAGTAGGAAATTATACAATCTATCATTCATAAGAGATTCATAAATTTTAGAAAATGTTGATAGTAAACTAATAGGTCGGAAACTGCTAACATCATGCTCGTCACCTTTCTTAAATACTGGTTTAATCATGGCAGATTTTAATCTGTTTGGAAAAATTCCTGTGTTAAAGGACAAATTGATGAGGTATGTTAAAGGAGAAATGAAATCCGAACATTTTTTTAACCAGATGTGAGGATACCTCGTCCGCGCCACAAGAATTAGAGGATTTTAATTTATTAATGCAGTTGATTACATCATGCTCTGTGACAGGTAAAAGTACCATTGAGTTTTTAGACAACTGCACGTTTGATTTTAAATAATCATAATCAATGCGATCTCCAAATTTATTTATTAAGCTTGGTCCGACGGAGCTAAAATAGGAGTTATAGCGTCTGAAATACTAAAAAAGGAGTAAAAGTGGTCAAAATAGACAAACAAATAATTTGTCGGGGTCAGAACTTTATTCCATAGGCAAAAAATAACTACACAGTAATTTTCAATTTTGACCGAGATTACCTTTTAAATATATTAACGTGGTCAAACATGTCATCTCCAAGAATCAAGGACCGTGACGACATCTACCAGTGAAGACAGCCAATATAAATACCAACTAGAGGACTTAATCTCTAGAAAGCTGTATGTCTCTCGAACCATCAAGAAGTCTAAATCAACGACGCAGCCAAGACCGAAAAAACTGAATTTCGAAAATGGAAATTTGGCAGATACGATACACGTTTCCTGCAGTAGATGAGTCGTAGAATCCTCGTAGAATCGTTTTGAGATTAAACAATTTTTTTAATGGTTAAGTTGCTTTTAAACTGGAAAAAAACACGAATTTTGTTGAATTTAGTGTGATTTTTCGATTTTTTCCGTTTGCATTTTCTCAAAAATTCTGTCAATCCAATTTCACTGTTGCGCATACATTGAATTATGAAACAACTATGTCGGTTTTCAAAAAAATATGTGAGGGTATTTGACTATCGTATGATAAATTAATGCATTTCTAGGCTTACAAAAAAAACACCACTGTGCACTTTTAAATTGGGTGACTGCAATTGATAACCTAGTTATTTCAATTAGCCAGTGCAAAATGCCAGGACGTTCACCACTACTGTAAAATGTCCTTATTGTCTGCAATTATTTATTCGTAGTGTAAGCTGAGGGGTTATTTCTTTAATTATCTACCTTTAATTACTTATCTATTTAATTCTCGAAAGAGTTACTATTTAATTCTCGAAAGAGTTACTATTTAATTCTCGAAAGAGTTACTATTTAATTCTCGAAAGGGAGTTTATTTAGTTATCGTTATACTTTAATTAACACGTGGGAACTTAGAAATGTTGTATGTTCAGAAAATTACTTCCAAGCACTTACCCTTTCATTGCTTACGTGGGATGTAATCCAGTGGCTGGCTATACGGGGTAGCACTGAAGTTGGAGAAACAAAGGGAAACACCAAAACTTCCAGGAAGGGTTTTATTAATAATAAACAAAACAAATAAAATAACAACACAACGACTCGAACAGCATTATTAATGAATTGATTCAACTGCGACAGCGTACCGAGATTCAGGGAATGCGCGCTTTATACAAAATTTAGAAAAACTATCAAAATTAATTAATTGGCCCGAGATTTTAAAGTTAATAATTAGTCTGCTCAATGTGAAACTTAAGAACGAACTGACTTTTTCGAGATCTCTCCCGAATTCCACACTTTGCTTTGACACGCCCATTTCTTGGGTCCAGAAGTTTCGGTTCTTATCTTATTGGCGGAGACCTGAATATCGGAACGCTTGGATAACTATAATAATAATCACCTAACTGACTTGACTTTACGTTTATAACAATAATTATATGACTTACTAGTAACCCTAGCCTTCCCCTCTGACTCCGTGTAGCAATTGCGGGACGGATTAGTCAATTTCATTTAATTTACTCTTATAGCTTGGAAAAATCCGTCAAAAAAAACAGCTTACTAATATACTTTTCTTTTTCAATCATTATCTATTTCACAATTTAATTTGAATCCTAATTGGAATCTCTACGCGCTTCCCGCGGTTTCGCGCGTTATTAAAATGATGAAGTTCGACGCGGCGTCTCCCCGACGTACCAGATGACTACCATATGGCCCTGACTCTAAGCGAACTTGTTACAAATATTGATAAATTTTGTGAAGCCTTCCCCGAAGGACGGTCTTGTCGACCTACTACTTGAAAGCCCTCAACTTTCGATAATTTGCGTTGACAAGAGTATTTTACTTTTTGCCCATCCGTTCTGAGAACTAATAAATAAATGACTGCGCGTCCCGGCTTTTGTTACAGTAGCATTTTCTTATTTAATGCGGTATTTTTACCACACTGAGGAGAAAAGTTAATGATCCCATTTAATCCAATAAAGTTGTGCTTGTCTTACAGGGGCCGCAAAAATAAAATTCCAAACAGGATGATTTTTTTCAGGGTTGCTTGGGGACGGCCTCCTGAGTATCCCAACAGTACGATTTGCGCTAAACATTTTTTTTAGAGGAAAATGACCTTAATAAGAATTGTAGAGGATCAAATTTTGAACAACTTCTCCTTACCAATTTTCTTATATGTTTAATATTTACCGAGTTATTGCTCAGTATGTGTCAAAAATTGGGCAAGATGCAGTGGTGGCCTTGTAATCATATTTTTGCAGAAAAAAAAGAGCCAGTTCCAACAGAGCTCAGAACTCCTAAACGTTATCTCATGGAAATGTGATACACCATGTAGAGTACCTTGTGGTTGTCGAAAAGCAGGTTTGCGGTGCACCGTAATGTGCAAAAAATGCGCTGGAGAGACTTGCAATAACGCACAACCATTGCCATTATTTGAATTTGATAATGACAGCGATAATGAAAATATTGACGATGACTCCGAAAACAATACATCACGCGCGCAGGATGGCAGTTCAAACATCGATCCGAACAACGTTAAGGAAAAAATGAATTCACCTAAGCGTTCCAGTAAAAGAGAACCGAGTTGATGATATTCATGCAGTTCGTGAAATAGGCCTAAATAAATTCGCTGTAACTTGTTAAGTAGTCGAAATAATAAAAAAAATTATAGAGCAAAATCGTAGAGCATTTACTCCTCTCCAACTTTTATTAATGTTGTTAAAAAAAATTACCAGTCCTGTGGTAAACGAATTTTTTGTCATATGGACAGTAGCTCGTTAAGTATTAGAGAGATACAAAAAATTTTTTACAAGGAAATGTTCAGAATTTGATCCTCTACAACTTTTATTAAGGTCATTTTTATGTAAAAACATGTACCCAATTTTTGTCACAGGAAGGAAAAGTTGTTCAGAATTTCATCCTCTACAACTTTTATACTTTTCATTTTGCACTAAAAAAATGTTTAGGAAACCACCCCCATGGCGCAAGTCGTACCAAGAGTTCGAGTGTGATCTTTTGGTTGGGGCAGATCCCAAGCAATCCTGAAAAAATCATCCTGTTTGAAAGTTTTTTAAAAAATCTTTTTTGGATTAATTCGATTCACCGAAAAAAAAAAATACAGGGAGGTAATATTGCCTGCTGTGGTGTTTTTCCCGCACAGCCAATTTTTGGCTCCACCGTGCCACGTGGCAACCAGTCGGGAATTTGTCAACAGGTGAGTGTAACAAAAATTACACTAAGTAACTGTATGAGAGTCTAAAGCAGCTGAACTATTTGTAAATTTTATTAGACATGTTTATATGCTTACCAAATTAAATTTTAACTTGATTTAGCTAAATGAACCAAAAAAAATTAAAAAAGTTATTTAGTTAGTGCTGCTGTCAATTGCACACACATAACACATGACATCAGGCCCATTATTTTGGGTATGTGTCCAATATTTGTTTATTTATTTGAATATTCTGAAAAATATGAAATGGATATGTTACTTCCCATCATATGTATCTGCTAACAGGCAATTAAGAAAGTATTCACTTTTAACATAATTCTGCTGAGGACAGCATAACTGTACTTACACCAATATCCTCAGTATTCTACTTAGATTTTAAAGAATGCTTAATTAATTTATTATGTTACTTATTTTTCTTTGTTTTTTTTTCTCTATGAATTTTATTATGTATGAAAAAATATAATTTAGTGTTTCAGGGTAAAATTTAATTTAAAATCAATTTGAGAAAAACAATTCATTGGTACTTCATCATTCCTGAATTAACACTTCGTTCGCCGATAAATTATAATTATATCGTCTTTCAAGCAAATGAAATAAAATAAAATACCTGTATTTGTATCTGTAAGTAAAATTAAATCAGTTAATGTTTTAGGACATTTTTTGAACGACATTGCTGAAATCAATTTAAACATTTTCATCAATATTTTTTATTTACATATAACGCAAATATGCACTCATCTCTCCTTCATACAGTGTCAATTGCTGAAGCAATTCAAGCATATCCGCTTTAATTAACGGCAGTTCCTAATTAGTGTAATATTAAGTGAATAGTGCAAAACTACTAGTCTTTTGAAGTACAGGTGAATGTTTACCGGACAAGTCTACGTTGAGTCTACGTCGCCAACTAATTTTAAACGTCTTAAATAAACAAACTTAGTTTGAATGCTTCAATACTTAATTCGTTAAAGGTATTTACTTTTAAGTTGGTACTCATTTCTCATTAACGAACATTGAAAATTAAAAATTCTGCTGCACTTACTAATTGTTCCTGCTTTATTAAAATTGTTTCAACTTGATGCCGTTCCTGAAAGTTTTGATTAAAATTTTACTAATTGCCGTAAGTATCTCAGTAAAAATTCCCTTATATAGCTAGATATAATTTTTGTGTAAAGTAGCGTACAGACCGACATAAATAAATTTAGGTTTCTGCGTTTCTAGCTTAGGCGGAGCTACACGAAATTAGGAGAGATTATGGACGAAGCTATCTCAGACGTAAACTTATTGGTGTCGGTCTGTAATTGCATTTCCAACTTGCCTGAACCGGGTAGCCGGCAGGCACTACCACAGATCACCTAGAGTGTACGTTTCCTATCCCAGAGCACGGGAACCGGTGAAGCCAAATTGCGAGGAAGTGGAGTGTGCGAGGTACTCTGACCGCGCATGCTTTGAACAGGTCCGGATTAAGAAATATTTTTACACTTATGACAAATATTCATTTTTCAAGTTTGGTATCCAGAAAATAATATATTTTAATGTCTTGCTTATATTAATTAAGCCTACAAAATAATTTTAATATATTTATTGTCATTTAAGTAATGATAGTTTACTCGTGTTTAATGTTTATCTTAGTAGATACACATACAGTCCTCGCAAGTTCTTATGCATATTTTAAAATAAGTACGTTCACATTCAAAAGGTTTTTTAATACATGATACACAATTTTATTTTTCTGTAACTTAGGGTGTACTGTTTTTATAGGAGTTATTAAAAAAATATATTATTATTTGTATTTCTTAAATTGTCATTTTTCTTTTTTAAACAACAGTTTGCTTACCACTCTTGGCAAGTTTAAAGTTGGCACTGCATTTTTGGATAAATTTCTAACGCCGTTTTTTATTAATAATAATAAACTTCTTTTGAAAATGTAAAGAATATATTGTTTTGAGGGCGCTCAATCCTTTTTCTTAATGGCTTTGACCCATTCCAATTTCATTTCCACCCTCTTTAGGAAACCTGAGAATAAAAACAAGAAAATGGGTAATACAATTTTATTCAGTAAATAATCACCTGTAATTTAACATTAGTGTATGTTTATTATTGAATTTATATGTTGAGGGTTATTTACAATTAGTTTTAATAGCTATCATGAAAATAAACACCAATTGTGACAAAAAACTAATTGTAAATAGTCGGTTGATAGTATGAGCCTGTATATTTACATCAGTTAATAACGTGGCACTAAAAAACATGAAGCCAACACTGTAAATAAGTGCATGTGAGATGGAGAATGCTGCGCGAAGCCGTCGAAATGGCATAAAATATTTTTATATTATTACCTAAAGAATAAAATTTCAGCACTATTGTGATCAGATCTGCCATTACAATTGTCAACGATATATTGCCTCATGATTGCACAAATAAAAACAATATATTTAATAAAATATTAACAATGTTAACACAGCGAATGTCTAACAGCGACTGAGATCAGCGAGGCTGGCTGGGCTTATGTTGGGCTGACGGTTGGCTTCATCGGCTTGCTTCTACAGTTCAATCTATTTTGTCTATGGTGCTGGCTACCCGGTTCTGGTACGTATGAAGAGGCACTGTTTACGCTATACCCATATCAGCACATCTAAAGAAAATAAAGATTATTCCCTTAGTTAACCTTGCGTCAAAAGAAATGATCAGGAACCATTTTTGAAACTATATATTATCTAAGGTAAGTTTTTTAAATATAGACATCTGCTGTTGACATTGATTGATTGTATCACTTGGTTGTACGTCGCCATACCTCTGTTACTGGGTTAAGCGCCCATACTTGGGTCCTCAATTTTCTCCTACTCGTCTCCAAAGAGGTGACCGTGATGATCGGTAACCTCCTCCTTCATACGCTCTAATGTTTGTACCTAAATCACACACACTTCGAAACGATACTATTTCTTGTCTTGCTGTGAGGCTTTCGACTAAGCCTTCTTGTGTTGCACTTATCATTCTTTGTTTATGAGCACTGGCGAGTTTGCCACTGTGGTATTTCATATCACACACTTAGCTTGGCTGGAGCACTCTATGTTTATGAATTTTAAGAGCTTGTAGCGTGGGTCCTCCTTAGAATGCTTGATATGGAAACGTTAGTAGCTTGTATTTATTAGGCTTCCGTAGAGTGAGTGCCTGACATGAAATCTTTAGAAGTTTGTATCTCTCAGTAACTTCGTCGCAGGCTCAGAAACTCATGGATGGTATGAGTTACGAGAGTTGGGTAAAGCATAGAGATCATAAATTTGTGAGAAAATTTTAACTCAGTTTTGAATTTGAAAAAAATATGAGATTTATTGAAATTTTTTATTAATTTACAATAAATTAAAACAGTATTATTCGTATATAACGCAGAAGCAAACATGTGGAGAGTATTAGTGTATTGGTCAGATATCCGTCCCTAGTTATTCCAGGTTGAGTCCGCAAGAGTTCTGCAATGGTGTCCGTGTTAAATGTAGCATTTTTGCCTCCTTGAAAAAAACGCCCATATTGGAATGGTTGCTGTCTCCGATGAGTTATTGATCTGAAAATGATTTTGGTTAATGGTGACCCTAAAGCCTTGAAGCTACAGTCTGAATTTCGTAAAACTGGGAATTATTTTATTTTTCAAAAACTGTGGTGAAACATGCGTGAAATTTTGCTTTTCCGCTATGCATCTTTCGATGTGCGTCGTAGATCGACTGCAATCTCTTGTCCCTCGTCTCGTACTTATGGCGCGATTTGTACCCCGTGAATGGCTTTTTTAAGGTTTCTCGAAATATTTTAAAAGCATGGTAGAAAATTAGAAAGCGTGTTTCGTATGAGAATCCTTAAGAAAATGTAGGAACTCATTTTTTTAAATAGATACTAGACAGTCCAAATATAGTTAGTGAGAAGGTCGATATTCTGAAAGCATTTGTAATACAATTCTTTGAAAAAAAAAATGTTTCTTAATAGGTATTCCTAAAAACGTGACAATGCTTCTTTTATTGACAAGTATTCTTTATGTAGATGTATAGATTTAATACTCGTATGGTTAAAATCCATATAAATCCAATTAAAACCATCTTTGCAACAGTACCTAATATGTGAAGACTTGGATCAATAGAGCCAAATTGATGTTGGTTATACCCACTTCCGGAAAGCCTTTGATCAAATTTACTTTAGACTGTTTGTTACATAAGCTGGAACAATTTGATGTGACAGTAAGCAGTTTGTGGAAACCGAGTGTTTCAAATCATCACTACTTAAGACGATAAAAGGTAAATAAAATAATTTACTTCCCATAATACAAATAAATTCTAGTGGGTATTTTAAGAAATCTTACTTTTATTAGTTATTTAATCCTATTTTTTTCTAATTTGTTATGTTAACTATTTTTCATTAGATAAACACATAAACTGCCCTAAAAATTTTCTTTTCGTAAACATCAAGTAAAAGTAAATAAAAAAGTGTAAATAAGAATTATAGTAAATTAAAAACTAAGACTCCTTTCAAATTCAAATCTATTATTGTTTTTAGAATACTTTATGGAAACTGTAAAAAAAGTTATATTGGTCAAACGGGTAGATATATAAATACACGTATTTCAGAACATGAAAGAGATTTAAAAAACCAAATAATTTACATCCAACGGCACTTGTAGAACATTCAAAAGAATTCAATCACCATTTTGAATTTGACAAAACCGAATTGCTGGGGTATCAACCTATTCTATCAAAAAGGTTACTTCAGGAAATGATTTATATTAATAAAATTAATAGTGTTAATACTAAGAAAGATATAGATAATTTAAACTTGGTTTATTATAATTTAATTGATAAAATTCTCTTGCAACAATAGTTTGGTTTACTCTGGTTTAGACTCTTCTGATAAATGTGATGAATTAAAAATAAAAAATAAAAGGGAAAAAAGGAAAAAAAGGAAGAGAAAATAGGAGCATGATATCTATATATTAGAATTAACGTATTGTTCAACTGTCATCCTAAACATTACTTCTTACTGTGAAAAATCGTATTGAATTTATTCCACGAATTATTAAGTACACATATGAGTATCTAGATATCATCTTCCTAATACTTAGAACTGTTAAGTTGGACAAAAGCCACTTCAAATTTCGGTGAGTGAGTAATACCATTGTATAAGTAAATATTTACTTATACAATGGTAATACCTATGTACCTAATTTTAGAGGTGTTCTAGAATTTTTCTTTTTCGAGTTATGGTAATTATGACAGGAAATTGTTCCTGTCAGACATGATTGTAAATGTATTTGTTTTTTAAATTATTTTCATATGTTAACGAATTTTATACAAAATTCTGTTTGTATTTTAGAGCCTTGAGGATGGTGTAAAATAACACCGAAACGTTGGCAATGATTTAAAATCTAGTGCTCTTTTACTTATTGATCTTTATCCCACTAAAACTTTGACTTGGATAGCTAATCAAGATCGCTAAATAGTGGAAACGTAATCAAATAGAAAACCTAAAATGTCACGCGCTTTACATATGTTTCATCACAACGAATTGAGACGTGAAGAAAACTGTAAATAACGCAAATATGTAGTTCTAGAATGGAAAATTATTATTTTTATATGCGCGAATTTATATCTAAAACACAAACATTGTTAAGTTCTATTCAGTGTTGGATATATTCTACGGTCTCTAGATAATAATAATATAGAGAGAACAGGTACTCGACTGATATTGTTGCTTATGTCATAATCTGCGATAGGGTAACAAGCAAACAATTTGTGAAAAATTTGAAAGAGACGTACATCCTACAAAATTGGCTGGGGCTCGCCAAATCCCACAACGTGAAGGTCGGATAAATGGAAACATTTCTGTGTTGCAGCTAAAAATGAAGTCCGATTTTTAGTTTATTGACAAAGAAGATTCAAATTTATCCAGAACTACTTCGCGAAACAGTTTCCAGAACAATAATTATAACAATAATTTAACGCAAGACCTATTATTTTGTTCTGTAATGAATATTATTGTTACATTAACAACATATTTGAAAAAATATGTTAATGATATTTACGTAAATCTTTGAGAAAACTAAATATGCGTGTGTTTATAAATATTTTCGTATACATATCACATGTATTAAGTTTTTTTAGTAAAAATTAATTAAAAAAACTTTAGCAACGGACCACTTTTTTCAGTGTTCTGCATAAAATAAAAAGGGCATCTCTTTTTTGGAAGAGAAAGATCCAGCTAAGTTCATACTCCCATTTACCATTGTTACATTTAAAATTGAGACAAACTGCGGAGCTGGAAGAAAGTAATTCTGAAATCGATTGAAATATGTTGCAGTTTGCCAAAAGCAGAAGCTTTAATAACGCATTAATTACAGAGAATTTGCTGAGGATTCAGAAAAGAATGAGCCCAACGAAGCAAACGTAATATAACCCAACGTTACTGACAAGAATGATTTATTCTGTGTCTTAATCCATCTTAATTACCTGAGTAATTTCGCTGCTGGTTTGGAGGGCCATTAAAATTTCGGTGGAAACTTTAAGTCTGCATAATTTGAAGTAGTTTTAAGAAAAATGTACCTAATTGTAACCAAAGTGATAGAAATATAGGTAAATCGGAATCTAATACACGAGTAGGTTGTTTTAAATGTGAAGCATTGTTATATTTTCAGTCACTTAAATCCAGGTTTTGATATATACAGATTATTATGTTATGTTTTGATGAAGAAGGTTTTATATTTAAATATTATGTTATGTTATGTTAGCGAATTTTTTATTTTTGATGTTTTACCTAATGTTTTAATTATTGTTAATCATTAATTGGGCGCCATTTGATGAATTTTTAATGTTTAAATTTGAATTTGAACTTGTTTAATTTGCTTAAAGTAATTTAAAATGAAAGATGTTTTTATTATTTTACAACTAAGTACGATTATTTTACTATTACTTACGATTTTTGTGTGTTACAGTCGTATGACACTATACTAAAATTAGAACTAATGTCAGTAATTAATTAAGAACTTTTTAGTTTAGTTTAGTTTAGTTTATTGGTGCTAGGTATACATAAGTATTTACACAAGTCAAAGAACAAAGAAAGGGGAAAAGCGAATGAATTTAATCTTACATAGTATCATACACAAATTGCAACAAAAACTGTTGTAGTTTCTGTATGATACTATGCAAGATTACAAAGTTCTTAGTTAATTACTGAAATCAGTTATAGTTTTAGCATAGTGTCATACGACCCTAACTGTCATGTTATAATTATTGATAAAATTGTATCCTTAGATTAAATGAAACAATTACATAGAATTTGGTTTGGAAAATTTGTTTTTTATTATATGCATATACGATAAAATTTTTAAATTAATGTATTTACTATTTAAATTTAATGTTTGAAAGTGCAATTTGGCCAAATTTTATCTGTATGCAACTCACAATGGGCTTTGTCGTTATGTTGGTTTCCTCCTCAACTCTGGAAATGCGATGGGTCCGTCTGCTGATATGGGTCGTACATAATTCCGCGTTGACGTCCAGAAGCTCGTTCTGACTACAATCCACTATGATGTTGCCAACCGCCACTGCACTACACTTTTTGATTTTCCACTTTATTTATTTCACTACCTTTTAATCTGTTCAGGTTCATTGATTTTTATTGATACCTATTCAACTGTTATTTTAGGTACTAAACTGACGATGTTACTGCTTTGGAAATTTATGAGAGACTAGTTTGAGCTCGATTTTTGCTTTTATTGAAATGAAAATAAATGAAGTGTTACGATGGAAATGTCAAAGTAAACTTTTGAGAATTTTTCAAAATATTGACTTTCTGCATATTTTAATCTGCATGATCTTTACATATTTAGATTCTTTAGATTTTTCTGCATTTTTTGATACCAATATCTTCTTTCTAGGTTAATTTTCAAACTCTAACCAAATTTTACTTAATTTTGAAAATTAAATTAAGCGAAGCATCTTAATTTTCTGACTGTATGTCCATTCATTGTTCATTCATTTAATATTTCTCCTTTTTCACTTTTCTAACAGTCCTTTACTGTTTTTTGAAACCTAACGATTGAAAAGTTTTAGGTTCATCGATTCATCGAGAAGTTGACACACTTTGAACTTGGGTTGGGTTAGGTTAAGTTAGATTAATACAGTTTTTGATGTTAGAAAGGTCTTTTACACTCTACACAGGCTATTTTGCAGTTCTACAACACTTTTAAAACTAAAAATTTACAAGTTCTAACGATAACATAGATCTGTCATTTTGAAACGCTAGAGGAAACTCTTTAGAATGGCTCAGGTTTAATTCCACTCATAAATATTGATTCTAGGTATGCTATATTTTAACTATATTTTAATTTTATACAATATTTATTGCATGTTACTCTTTTATGTGAGAAATTCCTTTACCATCCGTCGATAAATTGTCAAAATTCTGAAATTATTCCAAATTTGCTTATGTCTGTATATTTATATGATATCCGACGTTACTAATTGGTTATTTATTTTTCTTTTTGACTTTTTTATGATGCATGAGTGCATTTTATCCACTATTTAATATATAAATTTAGTTTTGATCATAATTTTGACAGTTTGGACGTTTCATAGAACGATTTTAAATCTTATAGGTACTACTATAAACTTATTTTACATACAAAAATATCCTTTATTTTAACCTTTACTGTGATCCACACCCCTTTTATGTCAGTTTTTTCTATATTACAATAATTAAATATTTCTATTTATTTCAAAATTTTTATATGTTGGTCCTTTTTTTATACGTTTTAAGTTTTCATGAGAACAAATCAACAATATATTTACATTTTTCTCAGAAAACTGTGTTGATGTCGCTGGAAAGGAGACTTTGTTCTATTTCCATATTTTCAACTATTTTCGAGATTGAACAGCTTAAAATCAGTTTTCTTATATATGGAAAACTAATGCAGTTGGAGAGGTGTTTATTCGAATTTTTTTTAAATTAACTTAACCTACGTGCTTTGGAAAATTCTACTATATATTAGGGACCGATGGAACCTAAAAAAATAAGATGATTTTTTTACGTTGGCCTTGACCTCATCATTTTTTATTTTGACATACATACAATGCATCAAAAGATATTTTTTAATCAAATTTTATTCCCATCTTTTCTAAAAAACATTACATTGAACGAAAATTTCCAATGTAGGTTAAGGGTGTTAAGTTATTTTAACATAATTATTTTGAAGTTAGGTTATTTACCTGTACGTTAGATAATTTAAAGTTTTTTTCTACAATGAAACTTGATAAAAAAGATGCCAGATGCGATGTCTTCCATGGTTCATAGAAAAAAATTATGTTGTTTTCCATGTTCTACATACATATCCCTGAGTTGGTGGTAACTTCTTTCAAAACACTCTGTATAACATTGTTACAACTTAACTTATACTAATTATTTTCGTACTATTGAATTTATAACTTAATATTTTTTTCTCAAGCTGGGATTCCAATTAATATTCTATGAATGTAGGAATATTTAGGTATATTTTTTTAAGAGAAGAACAAATATTATGTTATTAGATTTTCCTAGGACAACAACTAGACTTATAATTTTCCTGATAGCATTATAAAAAGTTGTTTTAATTCGTGTGGCTAGGCTCAGTCTATAAAGTTCACCGATAGACGCAAAAAGAATATTTGAATCTCGAGCCGTTGTAGCACTTTTACTACCACCTAAATTACCATTAAAGAGAAAGAAGCTTTGCCAATTTCTATGTACGGAGGCAATAACGCCAATAAATAAAAGCAATAAAGGAAGAAGCAATGATCAAAAAAGGCAAGCCTTAAGTAAACAGCGAATGAAAAAAAGAATCGGAAAGGTTGCGTACGACGAGGATATCGAATGAAATGGTGATAGAGACAAATCGGGGACAGCAACAATTGAGCAATAAAAATAAATGGAAATTGCCGATATTTTTGTATCTTATAATACGCATCAGACATTGATTTCATCTATCTATGTGTTTGCAGCTTGTAGCTTGTTTTAAACATATACCATGAAATAAAAGGCAAATAATCATAATTTATTTCTTATTATTTATTAATGCGGTAAACTTATCTAGTTTCATAAAGTATCGTGACATTTTTGAAAACTATATATACAGGGTGTTTTTTTCTTCAATAGCTAATCTAAAACAATATTTTTTTAAATGGCAACACCATATTTTTGTAACATAATTTGACAAAAATCTTCAAATTATAAGATGAATCGGTTATTTATTCCAAAAGAGAAAGTTGAATTAATTTTTCTTCGTGTGCTATGAGAGCACATATAGGGATAAGTTTTTTCGAAATCCGGAGTTTTCCTACAACTTTGAATTTGGAAATAATAGTCTATCATTTCAAATAAGAGTTTCATGTTTTAAAAAAATTACACTATATGTGGAAACAAATGGAAAAGTTTGAATTTTTAATTTTAAAAATGAGAGATGATTTCTATTTAGATAATAATTATTCCAGCTATAAACAATTGATAATTAATTACTTTTAATGGCTGTATATCTAAACTCGTGTTCAAGCAAGAAATAAATAGTTAGGGTCCTTCGTACCGAACCATTAGAAATCTCGAAGGGCTACCTCGTCGTAATCCTTTGGGAGATCTGAGGTCCCTTTTATCATTAGGCAGTAAAAATATTTTGTCATTTTGCAACTTTAATAAATGTTTCCTATATTAAATACGAAATAGCTTTCTTATTATTTTCAAGTTATACTAACGGTAGTAGCAATGAATTAGGTGCAGCTATTTCACCAAATTAAGTAACAGTATGGAAATTTGGGCGATTATATCAATATTGTAAGTGGACATGCAAGATATCACTATGCATCGTCTCAGATTTTTTCAATTAATATAATTTTTTTTTTGGTTAACATGTTTAATTCTGTATATTTATTCTTAATAACTTCGTAGACTTGTAATTTCGGAATAAATAAAGAATGACTTCTCATGAAGATATTGTAACGTTCAATTACCAGTTAGCGATAGAGGCACAAGAAAATTAATAAATTAAGTAAATACGGTCACCACTGTACATGCGACTCTTAACACTTTGTGAGAATTAAAGGCAGTAACACTGGTTGTATATCTAAATAGATTTTATTTAGTTGAAAATTTTTACATACAGAAAAATAAACATACATCATGTAAAAATAAGGGCAAATATTTATAAGTATTAATTTATGGCTTCCTATATTTCCGAAATCTCCCTTAAACTCCTTAAATTCCTGAAAAAGGCAAAGATGAGATATCTAGTAATAGTAAACAAATATTACGTTAAATAATTAAAACAGTAATCGTCTTTTTGTTCTTTGTGCATAATTTTAGTAATGCAGAGTACCTGATTGTTATTTATTTAAAAATATTATTGTTAAAAATGGAAGGCATGTAGAACGTTGGCTGGATAGAATACAAAAAATGTTAAGGTTTTTTGCGCGAGTTCGGCGAGCGTATGCGCGAGATAGATAGCGATTAGGTGCGGGAATTCCGACGAATATTACACATATTATAGGTTGTGTTGTGTTAAGGCCTCAGAAAAACTAGGGTCTTAAGATATACGTACGAAACTGTTAGAGTTTCTATCCAACGTTGTACATAGGCGTTTCTCGAAATTTCTCCCTGATACTGTAGCTAATGCTATTGCTGTTCTTGTTGATGTTGAGCAATAAATGAGTCTGAAAAATTAAAGAAGAAAATTATGTCACATGGATAGCGGAGTCTTTTGCTTGTCCTATACTTACCCGACCCGATATCTTAGAAAGAGTAGCCGTGTAGCCGCTCTATTTTACGTGAGCCGAAGGCACTTGGTGAGCTGTCTTGATTACGTGATCCTGAGGCTGTGAGTACATTTCCATTTGTTATAACATTTTGCTGTCTTGTGCAAACCCCAAAGAAGTAGTGGAGAGCTGTTATCGTCGACCTTTTGCCTTGAAACTTTTGATTTTCTCTGCTGCAAGTTCTACAATTTTTTAACAATCTATTTCTCACAAATATTTATTAGAGAACAAATATATGTACAATTTATTTACCTAATTATAATAATATTTATTGGTCTGGGATGGTAATTAATATATGCCACTTTGGCTTTTGGTGTCAATAAAATTATACTACGTATAACAGATAAATAGTACAGTTTGTAAACCGAATAACAGCTGTTATCTGGGGGTTTGATATATTGTTTTATTTTTTTATGCTCATTTTGAGTTGCATATACACTAATGTAAGATAAATAACCTGGCGTATAACGTCTTACCTGCACGAAGATTATTCCTCTGCCGTGTAATTGATACCTAAATAATACCCACTCATTTGTTAATAACACAGGCCAACAAGGAAAAAATTCCAGAGATCAGACACTGCGTTTCCGAAGGCATTTGGCGCGCTGAATCCGAATCTGGCCTCAGAATTGATCCATCACCCTAGGTTTCCGAGATATTCTAACCTAAAAGTGCAAAAAACACGTATTTTTGCTATTTTCAAGGTTATGTAACTTGGCGAAAAAAATTTTTTTTCTCAAAACTGAAAATATCATTGGAAAATACTATCTTTCCCCTTCAAAACGCATTTTTTTATTTGTAAAAAGCTTTATTTTTCGCGGAGATATCGTCGATTAAAGATGATCAGTATAGCTACCTTATTAAACCATGGCTCGACCTATAACACAATTAATGGGTATTATGGGTTATTGNAAGAAGTAGTGGAGAACTGTTATCGTCGACCCTTTTGCCTTGAAACTTTTGATTTTCTCTGCTGCAAGTTCTACAATTTTTTAACAATCTATTTCTCACAAATATTTATTAGAGAACAAATATATGAACAATTTATTTACCTAATTATAATAATATTTATTGGTCTGAGATGGTAATTAATATATGCCACTTTGGCTTTTGGTGTCAATAAAATTATACTACGTATAACAGATAAATAGTGTATTTTGTAAACCGAATAACATCTGTTATCTGGGGGTTTGATATATTGTTTTATTTTTGTATGCTCATTTTGAGTTGCATACACACTAATGTAACATAAATACTTACCTGACGTATAACATCTTACCTGTACGAAGATTATTCCTCTACCGTGTAATTGATACTTAAATAATACCCACTCATTTGTTAATAATTAAATACGTTAAATAATTTTCATCTATTGTGTAGCATACTAGTAGTATTTAAGTAATTTTAAGTACTTATTTAATTAATTATTTTCACAAAATCATTACTCGATTAATCTAAGTCATAGAATTTTATACATTTTAGCCCACATTAAAGTTTGCATTTTAAGATCAAAATTTTGTGTAAGTCTTACGCTCCTCTTCCCTTTTGTCGATTTGTTTCGGCTGGCGCCCAGGCCTAGCTTATTTGTACTTTTCTGTTATCAGGAAATATACTTCTCACCCACTGCCTTGCTCCCCGCCAAAAATTAGCTGCTGCGCAGTGTGTTAAGAGCAATTGACTTAAGAACCGACTGATTAGGTTATAATATTTATTACTATTAAAATTAAGCTTACTTTATTCTCCTAATTTGAACGTGAATATGCAGAAAGTATTGCATGCAGACTTTAATCTTAGTAAAATGTAACTACTGTGCCTCTTAACACTATCTCTAAAAATCCTAGATCCCAGATAAACGTCAATTATTTTTGATATAGTTTCTCGCTAGATAATTACGGAATTATTCGTTGTGCACAGAAATGCGAATTTGTGCAAAATTGTTAGGTATTCTGTTGTCATCATGCTCCACTACTAAAAATATACCTATCTACTTTTACATTGGTTTTGAACTTTTCTTTCTTGGAAGAGGCACGTGATACTTTACTTAGAAACAGTTTAACTAAATCTATAACTCTGTTACAGAAGATTGTCAAATCCCTCGATCTCATCCTGATTCCAATGCCACTGGCTTAATTATTTCGAAATTGGCCACAGAATGAATAAAAGGTGCGCATCCACCGATGCTCGCGACCAGCTCGCGATTACCCAAAAGACTGTTCTCCCGCCTGTGAAAAGTTGTGTATTCGCGGGCAAACGCATCGCGAGTAGTTCATATCAAGTACAAATCGTACACGCTATCAGTTCGCGTACACCTCGCAGACAGTTTACGAGCAGTTATATTTTTGCGTTTAGTGTTGTTTGCCGAGAAGTTCAGTCAGTGTTCAACATTTATTAGTGAATGAATAAGAATATAATCGTATCAAATGTTCGCTTCCACCGCCTACTTTGATCAAGTCCTTATCTAAATGTTAGTGAATGCCACGGAAATGGCAAATGCGTTTTTTCAAAGCAGGCTAAAGGTTCAAGTAGATTAAAAAAACATTTGGCGACATTGATCAGCCAGTTCTCTTGCCGATGCTTTTGTTTTCGCTTTATTTCTATATTTTTAGTTAATTTCAAAAATTTCGTTTGTCAATATTTATATTTATAAGCATTAGACATTTTCATGTCACTCAGTAAAATAAATAAAATTGATGAGAATTTACACCTACGAGGATTTCAAAGCAGACTACACAGCCTTACAACAAAAAGTCCAAACCCAAGAGAGTCACATATCATTTCCAAAGGAATTCGATCATCAACACGATCATGTAGTCAAAATTCATAACTTCACAGCAAATTTCCGGAAAAAAGTGAAATTTTTGGGTGAAACTAGTCCAAATTTGGTCCAAAACTGATTTTTTCCTAAATTGTGTTCAAATATATCACTTCCGTAGTACTTTGAGGTGCTAAACACGATGCCATTAGCAAAATTTATCCATGACCTCGATGTTTCTCAGAAAATCCATTATTTGGGTGAAAACTGGTCCAAATATGGGTCCAAACTGATTTTTTTCTAAATTTTGTCCAAATATATCATTTACATAGTATTTTGAAATGCTGAGCATGATGCCATTAGTAAAAGGTAGCATAACCTCGATATATATCAGAAAATGTACTATTTAGGTGAAAACTAGCCCAAATGTGAGTCAAAGCAATGTTTTCCTAAATTTTGGTTGGTTTTCATCCAAATCTAGGAAAAAAGTTTAAAACAAAAATTTCACTTTTATTCGAATTTTGTTGCGAAGTCATGAATTTTGACTACAGGATCATGTTCAACGCATCGAATTCCTTCGGAAATGATATGTGGCTCTCTTGGGTTTGGACTTTTTTGTGTGGCTTTATCACATTTGATGACCATAATGTATTAATATTATTATATTTACAATATAAAATTACAAATTGTTACAAAATTCTAAAAACAGGTAGTCCTAGAAATAAATTTGAGAAAGATAAAATTTTAGTTATGTTAATGTTAATAATGAAACATCTTCTTTACTTTCACTATCGTTAATTTGAGAATTAAAAATATCTTCACCGTTCGAATCGTCTTCATCTTGACTTTTTATAAAAATTTGAACGGTAGCCAGGCCGAGCACAAGTTCTAAAGTCATTAATTATGTTTCAATTTTTTTGGCATAATATTATACGAGTATTTCATTCTTGCAGTGTAAATGTGTCGAAAAATTCTACGTTTGTCAAAGTAAATGTGAAATTTTTATTAGCTACATATTGTTTGAGTAATAGTTAAACAAGTTCGATAGGGCTCAGATCAGGACGGTACTGTGGTAGCGTCAGAATAGAACCTTCTTTTTATAACGGTACCGATGGTCACCGTTCGACGTTCATACAGAGGGTGAGCTACGGTGCTGGTCTGGTAAAGTTTCCACTGCGCATCTCAAATTGAATGAATATGAATTTGGTCAAGCTCTAACTGTGCACGAATTGTTCGCGATATATTTGTCGGTTTAAGGACAAATCGTTACTCTTGTGTAACTTAAGTTTATTCTGACGACACAGCTCAAAAAAGGCTTACAACTTGCACTTATCAAATCGAAATGGTGTTTTTAAACTATTTATGTAATTAGAAAATTAATCAAAGCAATGCCCTTCACAGAAACGACATATTTAACATTAATAAAAGCGTAAAGTATACAATTTTTGTGAAATTTTGAAAGAGGCACGTTTGCTACATAAAAATATGTATACTTCTATTTCACAAAGATAATAGCATAATCAGAATTCTGTTGCAGTTCGCTTTATTACGTGGGCTGGTTTGTGCCTAGGCATTTTTAATAAAAAACGTCATGAGTGGTAAGCAATTTCTGCACACAATCCGGAAGCGGCGAAATGAAATGGCCTCACGAAGAGTCTCGCTCGCATTTTCACGCCACATGTTTAAAATTTTCCCGTATCTCCACCGCTCAGTGGTATTCCGAACCAATTCGGCGACTCTGTTTCTATTGTGTTTGATATTCGAATGTTTCAATTTGCATATTTCTGTTGTTGTATTGACATTCTCGCTCAATTTCAAGACAAAAACAGGCCTCCTGCAGTGCGGAAAACCTCAGGATTGTTTAGGGAACAATCATGGGACTGTCAAGCGGCGCGAAATGGATTGTGAAACTAGAAGAGATAGGCTCTTCTATTGTATGCGGTTCTCATAAAAGGAAAATTAAATGACTGTGCTCATTTAAATAGAATTATTTACGGCTTAGATAGCACTAGAAATCGTAGCTCGTTATATTGAACCAAACCAGTAGATATTTGACTTCACATTCAAAACCACTTTTTATGAGTTAAAACCTTATAACTGTTTGCTTTAGACTGCTTTGTAACAGATGATTATTTTTAATTACCAATCTATTAAAATGATTTCTATTTTTGAACATATTTATTGTTATTGTTGAGACAAATATATTTTTCACATTTTGACTGATAATATGTTATTTTACTAAATTCAAAATCGTTTATTAAAGTGGCATTTTACCTCATGAAATGTCACTTTACTATATGTATAGTAATATCACTGTATAGTCCAGTCATTCTGTACGTTTGGAAAAGAAAGTGAACCGGAAAGCCAAATTTTTTATATGTTGTGAATTTTGTCTAATTTCCAACTAGTATGAAGCATAATAAATCTGTTCTTGAAAACATATTTTTCATTCATGCATTCAGCGGTTGCGATACCACCTCATCTTTGTTCAGCATTGGCAAGTCGAAATTCATCAGCATATTGGAAAAACATACGGAACTCCTATCATCGGTTGAATTATTCAATCGAGAACATGTCGATCCGGAGGATCTGACATCCACGGGAGAACGATTTCTCATTGCCCTATATGACGGTGAACGCTACGCAAAATCTATCACCAGAAATAGATTCAACCCATCATCACTCTGATTCCCACCAATAAGAAGCATAGCACGACAACATATATTCCGCACGTATCATCAGGTACAAACTTGGCTTGGGTTTTACAAGGATCCGGAGGAATGGGGTTGACGATGAACGGACCATGGCCTAGAGCCGATTATTAATACGGTTGAACCTGCGCCACCTGCTTTTGAAGCTAATATCTTGCAAATGCAAGGAAAAATGCGGAACTGCTTGTGGGTGCAGAAGAGCTGGTATTGCATGTTCAACCATTTGTCTGAACTGCAGTGGACAAACATGCAAAAACGTTACCAAAGTCGATGTCCTAATCTGATATTAAACTATTCGTACAGATATCCTCTATAAGTTTGATAATATACATTTTTTCGATAAGTATTAAGGAAAAAGAGAAAACCCCAAAAAACCAGATTGAATCTTTGAATTTTTATCTATTTTGTTAAATTTCTCAACATTTCTCTTAATAATGATAGGTGAAAAGTTTGTAGGACTTAAATTGTAGATCGTCGGAAGAGAAACAAAAAATAACAAAACAGCAAATCTCTATCTCGACGGAGAACCGAGTTTTCGCGAAAACCATAATTTGTGATGTCCTTGTGCACCTCACAACTTGTTAAGTACTGGATTAGAATTCATAAAAACGGTGTTTCCAATATTAACATATATTTAAGAATCTTTTACAAAACTATTGCATTTGACATTGATTGATATTAAATCAATAAATACCAAAACAAGTAACGTATGCGCAGCCGCCATAATATTCTACCGCTTTCTTCAAGATGGCGGCGCGCGAACGGAAAATTCGCGACTTGCCGACTTCGCGGCGCGATTAAACACGCAATTATCACCCTAGAGAAAAAACAAAGACCAAATTGTTCGTACAAACACCCCCTACAAGTTTTGTAATATACATGTTTTCGATAAGTATTAAGGTAAAGGAGAAAAATCCGAAAAACCAGATCCAATCTTTGAATTTTTATAAATTTTTTTCGATATCTCAACAACTAACAATAATAGGTGAAAAGTTTATAGGACTTAAATTGTAGGTCGTCGAAACGGGAACAAAAAACAATAAAACAAAAATTCACCTCTTTTTCCAAGATGGCGGAAAATGCACATAGGAAATCTTGGTATCAAATCTCAAGTTATGCTTTTCTAACCACCACAACATATAAAAAATTTGGTTTTCCCGTTTCACTTTCTTTTCTTCGCCTTATTTTTGGACAGAATGACTGATGGAGTAGTGCTAAAAAGACAGTTTGACTGAAAATTGTTTATTTAAATATTCGACACATTGTTATTAAAAGTACAATTATTCAAGGTTGAAAAGTTAACAACACGATATTTATTCAACTTCACTTATTCTTCCTGAAAACTATTATGATTCTCTATCTGCATTCAATTTACTACAAAATGATATTGAGGTGCCACTAGTTCTTGCTGATGAAATATACCTACTTAACTTGGAATAAAAATTGAATGACAGTACTGATTCCTACCAAAGTTTTATTTATTTATGATATTTTCCAAAATGCTACAATTACACATAAATATCTCACCAGATTTTTCATAGGAAATACCAGAGCCTTAAATGGAGGAAATATTATCTACTTAGAAAGCAGATTTAGGATTTTGCTTTTTGTGACATTTTCATTACGTACAATTATTACTACGGTGAGTACAGACAGTATTATGACTCCGTATGAATTTAATATTATGCAGCTTGGCATTATTCTTTTATGAAACGGACTTTAGAGTATGTAAAAATAAAATATAGCCATAAAATGAAACCTAAGTTAAACATAGTAGTTTCATAAAAACTTAATGAGAATGGTAGTTATTTTTAGAATTTAATATTAGCGCTACTAAATAAATCACTTTTGGATCTCTATTGTAAGTATTACAGTATGTATAAAATTCCGTCTCATTGTGTCGGACAGAAAGTGATGCCTTAATAGATTATTTTAATAAATGTGGGGGTTCATTTAGAAATAAATCAAAATATTGCATGTAAACAGTTTCATTACCACAAAATTAACGCTAGTATTTTGTTTTAATTAATGGAAGGCTCTTTTCTGAGGTTTCAATTTTAAACGTAAATATTTTCCGAGGTGAATTTTGGTGTTTCTGTTAATTACCACCAGAATGATATCTCGCACCGCACCACTCAATGTAATTATCGATGCTGAACTGTCGATATTTTTTTAAGCAATTTATCAGGTTCATACGATGAGTTCAAGGATTTACGTTTAAATATACAGGGGAAAAATGCCCCTCTTGGTTCAAATCGGTAAAATCAACAGATTAAGAAATATTTTATATCACATCGAGCGGCGCCTCCACCATTTTTTGTTTTTAATTATTAATTGCACTTCACTACTATTTTCGACGAGTACATATTTATAAAATAATAGCCTAAAAAATCTTACTGTCTGCTAATGTAATTTTCACTAACAAAATTTGAGAAACACGCTTTACACATAACACAAAATAGAAAATCAAAACAAGAAGAACAGTTAAAGTAAGTTAAAAAAATAATATAAAAGAAAGAAAACTATGAAAATACATTTTTAATATGGGCAACGTCTGAATGGACATCGATATTTGAAGTTTTTGCAAAATAATTTGCAGCCACTATTAGACGATGTTCCATTAGACAACCGAAGAAACGTTTGATTCATACACGAAATTATTTATCCATTGTGTTTAATAATAAATGGATTGGGAGAGATGGCCCAATTTCATGGTCACCACGTTCTCCAGACTTTAACTAAATGGACTTCTTCCGTCGGGATTCCTGGAAAGTTTAAAGTACGCAACCCCAGTACAGACAAGGGATTAATTTCCATTGTGATAATATTAGACATACCTCAGAAATGCTTTTTCGTGTACCAACAAACAAATATTCATAGACTTAGCAAGTGTGTGGAGGTGGAAAGTGCCCATATTTAAAATGTATTTTGATAGTTTTCTTTCTTTTAAATTATTTTTTTAACTTACTTTAACTTATTATTGTTTTATTTTTCTACTTTGTGTTGTGTAAAGCGTATTTGTCAAATTTTTTTAGTAAAAATTATATTAGCAGACAGTAAGATTTTCTCTCCTATTTTAAAAATATGTACGGTTCTAACATAGTAATAATTACTATGTCCAATTAAAAATTAAAAATAAAAATGGTGGAGACGCCGATCGATATGCATTGCGACATAAAGTCACAAATATTCCCTAAACTGTTAATTTCACCGAGTTGAACCAAGAGGGTATTATCGTTGGCAAATTCTTCAGGGAACTTATTTTTGATACAGGCAGATTGCGATCGCCAACTGTGCAAAAATTATGAGTTATTAACCATTGGGCATAGTCCGTTCCTGGCGTTCTAGGGCCAAAAATGCAAACAGTATTGAGAGTATGGCTAGATTAATGTGAATTATTTTCCTTAATCAGTTTTTACCTTTTTACTAAACTACTGTTTTTAAATATGTACTTTATTAACTCTTGTATTTCTACTTTGTAGTATGGGTTATTAAGCAAATACAAACAAATTAATAAAAATTCTAAAAATCCTATCAAATGAATTCAAGATTTTTATAAAAATTACTTTGGAAGTAAAGTAGAAATTGAAATATTGCTAGAATACTTATCCGCCTTCAATTATTCAAAAATTAAAATATTTACTAAAATATTCTTTTTCTACGTTCATGCAATAAACACAACTTTATTGAACTATATTTACTAGAAAAAGTGGATCTTTATTGCACTAGTGCAATAAATATTTATTGCACTCATCTGTCATTATAGTACAGCGGTTTGTGATCAAGACAAACATAAACATTCAAATGAGCGAAATATTTTGTCCTTTTTCTGTGAGATTGTAATACGTTTCAAAGAATTGCGGATTTTATTTTATTATCAATCATATTTATTAGGTATGTACTGGATTACGAAATTACTAGAAAATGCATTTTTTTCTAAAATGCCATATGATTACAATTTATAAACACAAACGTAAATGCCTCAAACATACGCGATCACGACTACTATGATTTGGATAATGCAACTCTGCAGTTCTAGAAATGTCAGTCAAAAATTAATTTTGACATTTAAACAAAGTTTAAAAATGAGTGATATTATTGGAAAAATAGATGATAGTGATGAAGAAGAATTTGTTGGGACCCCACCAGAAGTTAGTGAAATAGCAAATACAGCNTATAAAATGTATAAAATAAATAGTATTACCTACCTACTGATTTTATTTTGTGCTGAGATTGAACATCGCGTTATCCGCTATAAATTTTCAAAATTAGTAATTTTTTATATTCACGCTTGAAGAAAAAATAGTATATGTCACTCGGAGTGAAAGGCTCATTATGTGTTTTGCCCAATTTGCTCAGCCTCGGCTAACGCCTCGGCGAGCAAACTTTTGGGCTCAACACATAATGATCGCCTTCTACTCCTAGTAACATAATATACTATTATTTTATATTTTTTAAGTCATCCTTAGGTATTCTTACAAAGCCAATTTTAGCTTTGACATTTGTGACATTTATTATAAAATTTGACATTTGATAAAACATTTTTACGTTATGATTTATATTAGATTGATATATCTTCTTCATATTTACTCATCTTCCTGCGATATGTATACCCGATTACTCTATAGATTTTAAGCCTTCATTTGATATAAGCCACTCTAGGTTTAAATTCGTTTTTCTTTATGTACTGATTACTAACAAGTGTCGATGTCATGCATTTTTATGAAAATTTATTCTGTACTTGAGAATAAAATTAAAAGATTATTATTTTTATATTATGTAATATCATTGTTCATTACTAGTTTTATATCCAGAATTTCAATATTAACAATTTTATATCAATTTGGTGTTGCTTTAATAATAATTAAAATTTTTATACGACTGTAAGTTCGGTCAGGCAATATTTTCATCCGAGTTTCTACATTAACATTTCAAATTCGTTACAATATGTATACATTTTGAGCTTATTAAGAAAGATGTTGTATATTTAACAAACTTAATGCATATTTCTCGAAATGTCGCCCCCGAACAGCGTGTTTAGGAAAATGTTACACATTTTACAAACGCATTTATATTTTTGCGAGCTCACTTTCAGCTAACCCACGAAAGGCATCGTCGTAATTTGTCGGCTGTGAGTGATGAGAAGATCTCGTCCGTCAAAGTGACGAGGAATCCCAGCGCAACGTCCATCTTACTAACAAGTACGTGCACGCACTTCCAGTTCCTACGTTCCATTCGAGATAAACAAGCAGTGGGTTTTTTAGCTCGGCTGCTGAAATTAAAGAAAATTAACTGACAGCTCATAATAAATAAAGGCTGACCTAATTACTGGAATTTTGCTTGTCTATTTTTTTTTAAGTACTTATGCCGCCTACACACGTTCCGTTCAACCTGTCAGATTTGCCGGTACATGTAAATTTGTATAAATACACCCACACGAAATGGCAAAGCTGATGGTAAATTGAGGAAAGAATTTTATTGGGAAAAATAAAGTTTATTAAAGGGATCTAATTAAATGTTTATTTGTATTTCACTAAATTAAAGAGTTCTTTAGAGATAGTGACATTTATTTGAATGAAAGTAGGTACCAAATATTTACGTCTGAAAAATAATTTAAACAGCTAAAATGCATTACAATATGTGCTATGCATATAAATATGTATTCTTACCTTCTGTAACAAACACACTTAAAAAATAATAAATACTTATTTTCACAACTTTGACTGAGAAGTTTTTTTTTAAAAAAGGGAAGCTAGTTCAAAGAAAATGAGGGAAATGTAATGTTTGACATCAAATGTTTAGACAAAAAATTAAAAAAAAAATAAGTGTTTTACTTATTATGTGAGACACACTCAAATCCATGAGTAATAAGTGCATGAGTAGGAGTAATAATAAATCAAAAAAGGTATTAGAACTCCTAGAGCCATCCTGATATTGATTTCGGTTAGAAGGTAAGAACCAAATCAAGATCAGCGCGGATCTAATAGTGGGTCGGCCACCATAGAGTCCAGCTTGAGAAAAATGCAACACCAAGTCTTAATTCAGGCTCTGTAAGTCTAATTATTGAGACTGGGAATGTACATTTCATTCATAGTAATACACATTATCATCTCACTCTAAGCATGCATAGCTATGGCTGATGCTGTTCTAATCTACATACCCCGTTACTGCTGCGCTTTAAGTAGTGTATTAATATTTAATTTTACCTATCAGCTAGTCATGACATCTACAGNCTTTTTTCTATTAAAAAGGTAAACGATTGATCGATATTTACCTGATATTTGTATCTTATTAATACATTTTCTAGTTGGGACCAACTACTTAGTTTTAAATCAAAAGGTAAAATCCAGTTTAAGTCTTTAAAAGTTGATTCAGTATGATTTACAAATACCTTAGCAACCATTTTTCTATCACTTGAAATTTGATTAACAATGCTAATTCTGTCCTCTGTTGAATTTAAAATATAAAACTAGATTTTATTATCTTTTACAACTTTTGTTGTCCAAGAGTCACAAATGTTGATTTTTTTAAGATAATTTGAAAATAAGTCCTCAAAACTGTTGATTAAATCTGATTTTTCAAATGATTCAGTCAATTCATTATGAAGAGCTACTAATAAGTATAAAAATTACCTTACCGTTTTACAAGTAAACACAACAAAATTGGCCCCAAAGGACAAATACCTAACCTATTTTGTCACACTACAGAAGCACACTATGTTTTTTTAAATAATTTCCGGTACTTATAACGACATAGATTTAAACAACTAAGAAAAAACACAATATTGTGCCGTAAATAATCCACTGTAACTTAAAACTAAATCAAAAAAAGCGCCAAAGTGTAACACCCCCGCACAACAAAATCACCACTTGGTTCTTGCCACTTTATTACTAGTTTACAGGCGAAATATTGGAAATTGCGTATCACAAACAATTTAAATATCCTCTACACAAACAACAGAAACAACCTATTAACCTTTTAATAAATAACTATCAATAATATCAGCAAATATCAGTGCAATTTGTTTGGTTACCGACTCATTAGCATAGTAAACAAACAATAAAAATGGCCGATGTGCCTGACGGTGGACAACCATGCGGTGTTGCACGATTTTCAACTTCATGGCCTGTTAGTTGAAGACGGCCGTGGTAGTGCATTGTGAGTCCACAACTGGCGGCGACCAGGTGTATAGAAAATGGCTTAACAAGGTACTTTAAATTACTTAGTTTTGGGTTCCAAAGTTTTTTCTGAAGAAGGTATGTCTCTCGAAACGNATCTCACTCTAAGCATGCATAGCTATGGCTGATGCTGTTCTAATCTACATACCCCGTTACTGCTGCGCTTTAAGTAGTGTATTAATATTTAATTTTAGCTATCAGCTAGTTATGACATCAACAGGTGTACGAATTACACTGCACTTACCGACTAACTGCCAATTCAATTGTCAAGTCAGAAATTTTTGATGACATAAAATATCTTTTTGTTTACAAATTTTTAGAAAGTAATATTCGGTGGAAGAATCATTTAATTTTTTCAAAGATGGCACACATATGAAATAGGACAGTTTTTACCATGTCTGTAGGAACACTGTCTGTAGCAACCACCGCGTTGCAAATAATTAAAATACTAATTTTCTATATAAGTTCCCTTACTTTCAGTAATTAGAGAAATACAAATATTACAATTTAGTTTTCTAGACATTTCGAATAACCAAATATGTAAATTTGAGTGGATTATTCTATTTGGTACTCATTTAAATATTCCGTTTCCAGTATATGTGAAAAGTTGTCGCCCTCGGTATTTTTGGGAATGTGAAAATTTATTTCCTGAAGCCTTTCTAAATATATGTTTAAGTATAATTTTTTTTCTCTGCATTAATTATTTCATCAAAACTAACATTATAATTGCTACCACCTAATAGTCGGTATTTACCAAATCTTTTTTCAAATTTTTCAGTTGTAAATTTACCAGGTAAAATGTATGATATTGCATACTTTTCAAAAGAGTACTCAATTATTTCTAACAAAACAGAAGTACTTTGACGAAGTACTGAATAGGTATCATTTGTAAGACGACCATTGTTGTTAAGTTTTTGCCAAGTATCTAACCATGTTATAAACTTTTTAAAAAATTCAATGCGAAAATCATTTATGCCTGAAATAGGTTGACACCACTTATTTCTTTTAATGACACTTGTGTTATTTACAATATCCCACCAATGTCTTATAATTTCCAAAAAGCTTGCAGTGTCATGAAAACCATTTTCTTTTAAAGAAGAAACAGTAGAGTAATCACATATATTGTCTGCTAAATAAAATTTTTGCCTTTCGAGGTTGTTAGGATAAACTGTTTTATGGTTGAGTTTGTATGCTTTTTTTATAATCAGATTTCTTTCTTTATTATTTTCCATGTTTAATCTAATTGAAATTGTCAAAATTGAGATAACAAATGTTATTTAAATTTTTTAGATTTCGCCAATTATTTATTATATTTTTAAATTTATGGACAAAATCGTAATTGACCGATTGATTCTATGGTTATCTGTTATTATATCTAAAACTGTAAAGCCACATGTTTGTATTAAAAGAAATAACATTTTTTGTGACTGGTACCATTTCGGTACCGAATAATATTATGTACTGGTAATAACTTGACAATTTCGCAAAATTTTCCAGATGCCGAACATATCATAAAAGCTAAAATAGTTGTAGCTAGTGAATTGTCATTAGAAGCTACACCAATTAAATTTGTTCCTCTATAGTCTAATCTTTTATTAACATAAACTTCATCAATTAAAAGAACAACAATTTTTTCATGGGGTGTTAAAGAATCAGATACATATTTCAGGTAATTATTAGTACTTCTGTCATTACCAGTGATATTTGGATAAGTATTTGGTACATCAAGAGTAGATAGGGTAGATGTAGAGATATTGGAGATATCTTTTAGTTGGCAAACTTAAATAATCTCTCATTAAATCGTATGCACATGGAGAAATTGTATACAACATAAATGACATAATTATGGTTTCAGATGAATACCGTATTTTCTTTAAAATAAGTAATTTTACTTGATTAATCAAAATTTGCAATATATTATTTATATTATTGCTGCTTCTGAACAATCCTCCGCGTCTAAACTTTCTGCGTCTGAAACCAGTTTTTTAGAAGCTTCACTCAAAAAGTATACACTTTTTTCTATTAAAAAGGTAAACGATTGATCGATATTTACCTGATATTTGTATCTTATTAATACATTTTCTAGTTGGGACCACCTACTTAGTTTTAAATCAAAAGGTAACATCCAGTTTAAGTCTTTAAAAGTTGATTCAGTATGATTTACAAATACCTTAGCAACCATTTTTCTATCATTTGAAATTTGATTAACAATGCTAATTTTGTCACACTACAGAAGCACACTATATTTTTAAATAATTTCCAGTACTTATAACGACATAGAATTAAACAACTAAGAAAAAACACAATATTGTGCCGTAAAATAGTCCACTGTAACTTAAAACTAAAGCAAGAAAAGCGCCAAAGTGTAACACCCCCGCACAACAAAATCACCACTTGGTTCTTGCCACTTTATCACTAGTTTACAGGCGAAATATTGGAAATTACGTATCACAAACAATTTAAATATCCTCTACGGAAACAACAGAAACAACCTTTTAACCCTTTAATAAATAACTATCAATAATATCAGCAAATATCAGTGCAATTTGTTTGGTTACCGGCTCATTAGCATAGTAAACAAACAATAAAAATGGCCGATGTGGGACGGTGGACAACCATGCGCATGCGGTGTTGCACGATTTCTAACTTCATGGCCTGTTAGTTGAAGACGGCCGTGGTAGTGCATTGTGAGTCCACAACTGGCGGCGACCAGGTGTATAGAAAATGGCTTAACAAGGTACTTTAAATTACTTAGTTTTGGGTTCCAAAGTTTTTTCTGAAGAAGGTATGTCTCTCGAAACGTTCAAATGATTAAATCGACAGCATGTCAACCAGCCCGAAAATTGTTTAACCAGGAAATAATTTCATCTTCAAAAACTTTTTATCTAAGAACGTATATTATTCGAAATATGTGTACAAACAATATAAGTAATCTTTTACACCTATAGTTTTAGTTATAAAATTTCACTTTGAGGCACTAAAATTTTAATTTGTACATACTGTATACAAACACGAATCCTTTATTCTCGTCACACAGAATACAGAGAACCCTACCAATTAACAGGATACACCTATGTATCATACTAATTACGTTGGCCGTGTACAAGGGAACATATCAATGTCTGACGGATTGAATTTTAGTAGTATTCGGTAGAAAATTATGCCCCATAATTATTTAACGAATTTTTTGTTAAAATGTTAACAATTCGCACCATTTATCGAAAAGCTGATATAGTGGCTGTAAATATAATATATTTACAGAATAATAAATAAATATATTATATTTATTATTCCAAATAAAATATTAATAACTTTGAAGAACTTATTAATGTAGGTACCCTATTTCTTTAAATAATCAAAAACTAATCAAAAATTAAACTTCAAGTGTTACTAATAGAGGTATGATTTATTTAAATCGTGACATAAATACCACAAAGTCATATACAACATGGATACATTTTTATGTCATTTGAAATATCAAGTGATGACCAATGTTCCTAACAATTACCTAGTTGAATGACTATATTTCTTTTAAGTGCTAATTGGGTTGCAAAGTGACTTGTAAATCTCTTTTGTAGAGGTGGATTTAAAAATATCAAAAATTTATGAAAATTCGCTTCAAGAGTATATATTTACGTCATTAGGAATTTATTTTCTTAGACTTTTAAAATCCCATTACTAATTTTATTCGTACAGGCCTGTAAAAATTAAATATACAATATAAAAGTTTCTGGTAGCAAAAGGCCCACTCTGAGGCAAGTCAGTCCGACAGTCTTAAAATTAACATAACTGAGACGAAATCATATTAAAATATGACAAAATACGAGCTTAATTTTCAATAGGATACTCGTATATATTTTTTAATTATCTTTGTAAAGAATAGACAATATATGAAACCCTACATAAAAGTCCTGAGAATTTGCATCCAAAAAATTTTTGATTATTATAACTCCTAATTTTCAGTATATCACTGGAAGCAGGAATATTGACCATTTTTTTAGTTAAGGAAAATTTGCGCTAACAGTTCGAAAAGGTCAAGGTCTGAAAGTAAATGGTACATGATACGAATGTAAACAGAGACAGATAGAGGCAGTGAATATTCCTCGACCGCATCAAAGATGTTTTGAGCCACTGATTTGCTCTATCTTATATAATTTTCCATATTACATAATCAAGTTATATAGTTAACCTTTTAATGCTAAAAATATATCTATCGTGACAATGTATCATCAATGTTCCTTTATATTTCTCTTTATTTCTGCATTGGATCTCTGCTGTACCAGAAAATATGGAGCTTCTAGTATCAATTCAAAAACCTGTTTGACTGTTACACTTTAACACTGATTATTTAGTGATCGATAAAAGTGTCAATATTTTCTCTTCATGTTCTTTTTGTGTTTAAAATCATACTGCTACAAGAAATTTTTTTAAGGTTCCGTTAATTACGATCTTAGGATATATGTTTACCCTCGGCCTTTAGTAATTTATTACGTACCTAGAATGAGGTAGTAGTTGTACTTTATTTATAAGATAAAATTAACTAAAATCTGAAGCATGTAAATAGTTCCCTGTTCATTAGCTATATATTTTGTAACATGTGTTTTCCCAGTTTTCAAAATCAGCTGTATAAATACCCAGGAAGACTACTTGGAAGGTGATAATGGAAAATAAGGTTTATTATAACCAATCTTTCCAAATTCTTGAAATTTTTGGGTAGGACTTCGTATAGGTTCGCTGGAAAGACACACAAACACTACTAATGACTCTTGAAGGATCAAAGTATTATATTTTGATTACAGTATTACAAATTACAATTCAATTTGTTAACTATTACAAGTGTCTCTCTTAAATGTATCGTAATATAATATCAACATTGAACATTGACATTATTTGGTATTTAGATCATATAATGTACAGGGTGATTTCACTTCAAATGCAGCAGAAATTGTCAAAAAATAAGCAGAGTATGCTCAATACTTTTTTTTTCAGGGGACTCAGTATTTCAAATACAGGGTGTGCGATATAGATACATACAAAAAATAATAATATTTTTCTGTCATATCTTCATAACAACAGCCACTTAAAACCACGAAATTAATATTAAAAATTTAAATAAAACGCAAAAACAAACTCAAATATCTCGTAAAAGGCTACTATTATAAAATACCGAGGAACATTTCTTATTCATTTAGGCCGGGTACTTTGAGTGTCGATTAAGATTTGATTAACTAATCAGGCGACTAGACTGTGAATATACTATTATAAAATAAATCTTCATATGCACAGTCTAATCATGTTATTACTTAACCAAGGCTTAATCGGGACTCAAAGTACCTGAATTTAACATTATTTTTGTAAAAAAAACTGTCCGTGACATGCTGCATCTTCAGTAGCACGCCACTGGTTAAAACCACGAGGTTATAATATTACATTCAATAAAAGGCCTAATTAAGTAAATACGCTGTAGTAACTTTCATTCAATTCCGCCAGCGCATTATGAAGATATGACAGAACATTTTTTTTGTAAACTTTAACACAATGTATTTCGTCCCCCAGAAAAAAAGTTATAGAGCAAACGCTAGTTAATTTTTGGTAATTAATTCCAGCAGTTTCTGTATTTAAAGTAAAATCACCCTGTATAGTATCCTTTGCCGTATGACTAGTGCATTCAAGAACGACATTATTTAAATCAGAATTGCATATAAATCAGAGAAACGGCGGTGTTCGAATAAAATCTACCGCCGTAACGAGAAAATATCTTTATGGAATTGCAACCTACGTATTCAGTGATTTTAAACGCATGGTGTAAATCCTAATAACAGAGCCAGCCTTGTCAGCCAGGAGCTCAACCGTGAAATATGAAGTTCATTTTTCACAAGAGTATCTGAGCGCCGTAGGGCGGTGTTAAGCAAAATAAATAACACGTGCTGCTGTCTGTTAAACAGCGGATTTTTCACCGCAAGAAACTATCAATTTGTTGGGAAATTACTTTCGTGATCCACGAAACAAGCACTATTTATTTACATAAACAAGCAGGGTGTCCATTTAGTGGCTCTTTCTTCCATCACCGCCCTTATTCCCGGTTACGGAAAAAGCCTGATTGTGGAAATGTTAATGGGACCGAAAAAAAAACATAGTCATTTCAAATATTAGTGATGTGTATACAGGAAGTTGTAAAATGATATGGCGTAGAACAGTGTATTTTGTATACGTTACACCACGATTTTTTTGTTCCAATAGAGGCCTCCTTTGTTTTAATTTTAAAATCAATTAATCATTCAATGTTAAGTCATAAAGTATGTAACGTAACGGACGTTACAGACGCCCCGATAGACTACCAACTCTAAACGGAATGTTAATTCGCAATTTGAATTATAATTTACAATATTTATAGGTGTCACTGACGTCCCTGCTTGGGCGCCTAATTTTGTGACGACCCTTGACTACTATTTTATCGGCAGAGGTGTTCGGCAGCCGGCGGCAGTGAGTGACGTCACAGGAACGTACTCCGGATTATAATCTTTTTGTTCGGTTAATTTCGGGCGCCAGTTTCCCTGTTTTACCTAGAGGGAAAGTCGACGTGAACCTTACCCTCGATTTAGAGTAAGTACTCAGGTAGCTACAGTGAAGAAAGTTTGATTCCAGGGGTCGGTTATATTTATTTTCTCTTACTTTATAATCAAAAGTTGTTCTCTGAGTATAGTGTTACTTTACTTTTTAATTAAACGGATTTATCAGTGTAGGTCACAAAAAGAGATTCCTTTTTACTGATCGGAATTTTATTAATCTTTTCGGTGTTAAAAATGAATACGCCTGGAAATATATTTACTAGATTTATTTCACATTACTAAGACCTACGGAAATTGAAACAATCAAAAGTAAAATAAATTCTATTTATAATTTTATAAACAATTAAAATGCAGAAATACAAAAATTAATTTACAACCGGTGTAAAATAAAATTGGTTAGAGCAATTATTTAGTACGGAATTACAAATACCTATTTAGTGTTTTCGGTGCTGTAAACAAAAACAAAATTAGCACATAGTCAAATATCGGGAATCAAAATACAAAATCGGTACGGTAAACAAATTCAGTACTAGACGGTTGGTTTATTTTACAATAAACAGTCTAATACTCAACGGTACACCATAAATAAATATTCGGTTTTAATTTTCGGTCGGTGCTAGCAAGAAAAAAAAAGTTTAACAAATCAGAGTAGTTAAGAATCAACAAATATTCCTGTTCCAAACGCCTCTGAAACAAAGAAATATAATTACGGGCTACTCTAAATTTAGTCGGCGGTTTCTGGCAAAGCAACGGAAATTAAGCGGAGTTAATACGAGCCAAGGAGAAAGCGAAGCGAGCAATACACAAATGGCATAAATAAGCAAATGATAATCAGGAAAAGGAATAGTTTGGTTGACAGGAGGAAAAGTCTATTCGAGGTGCACGTTTGATCGCGCGGTCGGTGACAGATTTCTCCTGGAAGCGGTGTTATGCAACGCCCTGGGTCTGTCCGTCGGTACGGCTCGCACTTAAGTCTTCCAGTGGCGATGTTATTCACAGACAACCAACGGTTTCAGTCAAGGTACCCAACTACGTTAATCAAAACGAGGGCGATGTTATTCACAGTCAACCCGCCGTGGCGCCGCCTGACAACGCCGTCGCCGCACCACGTACTATATACGACAGATTTCTCCTGAAAGTGGTGTTTTTCACAGCCAACTTCCTGGATCTATCCGTCACGATATGGCCAGCACCTAACGTCTTCCGCTGGCGAAGTTATTCACAGTCAACCAGCGGTTTCAGTTAATGTGCCCTAGCTACGTTCGTTAAAACGAGGGCGATGTTATTCACAGTCAATCGTAGGTAAAAGTTCTTGAACTGATTGAAGGTGGAATGGATGTAATCACTGGTCTTTTAATACTCTATTTACGGAACTTTTTGAAGGCCAACCTCTGCCGCTAAACGCCTTGTACTTACTTGCGAAATTCCTTCGATACTTTCCAAAATTTGTTCCTCCAGCTGAGTAGTTCTAGCTGCACGCTGTCCACGATTTAATATTACAGGTAAAAAACCTTCTGTTTCCCGAAGGCGTCTCTCCGTATTATCAAACGTTTTGTGATTTGGAATTCTTTGATTAGGAATTCTTTCAGCATATGTTCGAATACTAGCAGAACAGTTTCCTTCACAATAACCCAAAACAAGAAACAATATCAGTTTGTTCAGCAAAAGTATAAATTGCAGCCATAGTAAAGAAGATATTAAAAAAACAAAGTAAGCTAAAATTAAATGACACCTAGCTTGACACTGAACCTTTTAATTATTGTTATGAATTTGTTTCTTTGTTATGTGCCACCTCGTACTAGACTGATCTAATTATCTTAAACTGATTTTATATTATTTAATGTGTAATAATGCCAATTTTACTCGAAATCCATAAACGATATCAAAATTGTGTAAGAGGCAAAAGATCTAAAATAGTGCTTATTTTAAGAAATATAAATTTGGACGTCACTGGCGTACACACAAAAAAGTTACGGGATAGCCAGTGGCGCACAGGCATTAGAAAGAGGACATTCTGTAAATTTATTCTCAGCAAATTCTATATTTACGTTGCCCTTATATAAAAAAAATATGTGCACCAAATTTGAAGTTTGTAAGAAAAACAGTTTTCAAATTATTTGAAGAAAACTAGGTTATCTGTTCTATATTTAGAACCTCTGGTCAAGCGTTGTACATCCTTTTCAGGGATGTACAACGTTTCTGTACAATGTACAATGTTTCTGTATAATAGTTTCTTTTCTATCATTTTTAGCTTACATCCTACAATTCCACCAAAAACGTGTCACCCTGTACATGCAGCATATTTTTAATATTATTTAATCCTCACACCTCCCTTGCAAAATATTTTAATCAAGAGAGAAATATTTGATTGACCTACTTACTTCAAACACATACGAGCTGGCATCTAGTTCTGTAATGCAAATTTAAGCTGTATTACGGTAGTGTCAAGTTTAGAGATGAGTTTAGTTAGTAAGAAAATTTAAGCGGTTAGAAATTGAATCGTACAGAGCTTAGAATATTTAGCTTCCTAACATAAAGATATGAGAAATGTTAACCGTTCAATTAAATTATAAAAATAGGCTTATTTACAAAACCGATACAAAAAATGGCACGGGTTGCGTTATTTAAAAATATGTGTTAAAAAACGAACAGTCAAGGATATGTCAGATACTGGAACTGTGAACACTTTTTTTACGAACCAGGTATCTAATCAGGCAGGCAGTATCGGTAACTATAATTTAAAAATCTTGAACAAATATGTTGATACTAAGCATCCTGATACGGTCGGAGATTCTGTGTTTGGTGAAGTTTCTCTTGACGAACTTAATGTCATATTACGTGGTCTTAAATCCAATGCAGTGATTGATCTGATATTTTCTGATTTAACTATCTATTCCACTTATATTATAAACCAATGTTTAGTTCAGGGAGCCTTTCCTGACCTTTAGAAAAGAGCAAATGTTTTGCTTGTGCCTATGGTAAAATCCTACTGAACTTACTCACTTTAGACCAATTAATATTTTATCTACGGTCCTGGAAAGAGTAATTTATAATTAACTAAAGCGTTACTTTGTCCACACTGGTATCCTTCCTACCATTCAGTCCGGTTTGCGACCAAACCATAGTACAATTAGTGCCTTATTAACTATATCAGGTGATATTATCGGAGCTAATAATGAAAAGAAGAATACAGTATTAGTGCTACTAGACTGTAGCAAGGCGTTTGATACTCTAGTTCATGCAATCTTGTGTAGTAAGCTGGTATTGATGGTAGTTCATTAATGTTGATGCAGAACTACTTATATAACAGATATCAACGAGTCCTGTCTCATGGTGACTTTTTCAGTTATAAACCGTTATACTTAGGGGTTCCGCAGGGTAGTATTTTAGGACCGCTGTTATTCAATATTTATACATCTGATTTTAATAGTTTTATAAATAATTGAAAAATACACCACTATGCTGATGACACCCAAATATATTTATCATTCAACTCCAATGATAATTAGGATTTAAAAATAATTGCGGTTGTTTCGAAAGCTCATAAGTTGGTGTTGAATGAAAATAAAACTTAAATATTCGTGTTTAGTGCGGGTAAAGATTCCTTAGTTAACAATCCCTTGTTTAAAATAACTATTAATAATTAAAATGATATTGTCTAAACATAGGTACATGTAAAAATTTAGGAATTTTCTTTGACGTTCAACTAAGATTCTCTGGCCATACAAATAATTTAATTAGTAGGTCATATGTAAATTAAAAATGTTATACTTGCATAAAGATTTGCTTGATCCGGATATCAAATTAAAGATATAGAGATTGTAGAATATTATTTGTATTATCGTTAGATTTTTAATGATGTTGGCGTATGTAATTATGATATTTAATAATTATTTTCCCTACTTACAGAAGTTTGATAAACAAGACTTTCAGGATGGTCCCAAAAAACAAATCGATATCGGATTAAGATTGGTAGACTGAGGCGGCCACGGAAAAAGGCTACCTCGACCGATCCATCGATCGGGAAATGTAGTATTTAAATAAGCTTTTACTGCCCTGATAAAATGAGGTGGTGCACCATCAGACATAAGCCACATGTTATTTCAAATATTTAAATGGACGTCTTCCAATAACGAGTTAAAGTGTTCTTGCAGTAAATATAGGTATTTTTCCCCATTTAAATTGTCATCAATGATAATGTGGTCCCACTAAGTAGCTTCCAATTATTCCCATTAATGATAATTATTTTTTTGTTGGTGTTGTCTGAATAATAACATGATTTTCATCATTTCAAATATGCAAATTCTATTTGGAAAGCGGTTAGCGTAAATCCAAACAACTTCAGAAGCTGCAAATTCTTCATAGCTACAATCCTGCATGATATTGAATCAACAAATGATGTCAAAATGATTTATGACAAATATTTAACTGCTAATTATACATACAGTGATCTCAATTTACAAAGAAACCAAATTTTTTATAATAATGTTAATATCGCATTTTTGATACAATACATGTATGTTGTTAATAAAATTCGATTTTTTCATAAACGGTACAATATATCGACTGATATACGATATACCTTTTTTTAAGCAAAGTGAGAGAGGAGTCGAACTATGAAAGAAAAATGCCAACGTTGGCAACGCTGTCAAAGATGTATAAATTTAAATGTATAATTTCGTCCTCTCCTGATAATCCAGGCATATTGAATATCAGTTTAAACTTGGAAATCAACATTACCATGAGTTACTTTAATTGCCCAAATTTCAATGTTGTCATGGTAACGACTAACGAAGTTATAATTGGAATTTGTTGAAGGCGAATAGGAAACGAAGCCCGATAGGAAAAATTTTTATATGAAGTACTGCATCTATTTTGACCTCCCATGTATATCCCTTCATTTTTGACATGACCTTTCCGGGCACTCTATATATGCTAAAACTAATAAAAACGTTACTTATTTATTTATTTATTTTATTTAATATTCAGAATTATACATATGACTTACTGTACATAGTGTTTTAATAGGAACTGAAATATCCATTATCCACCTTTAAATTTCTGTTGAAAATTGTATCTTTTTGTATATAGCGAAATATATAACATTAATTTAACATTATTTCCCATTTGAGATACATAGACATAAAAAACTTGGTTAAAGTAGTTCCCTTTGAAACATCTAAACTGTCACATGTTTTGCAGGAAGCTAGAGCTTTCCATATTTAAAAATATTTACGTTCTCATGTACCCTCGAGAGAGGTACTAATTTTAGTTTAGGAAGTTCATTTAGTAAATAAAGTCGAATTAATTTAATATTTAGAGAAGCCTCTTTCATGCCACGGAAATACGTAAACAACGTTTTACCAGTTTAAGAGAAACCTGAAATGAAAGGGAAAACGAAATAGCGCTGCTTCAGTGGCGCATCCTAAAATATGATTGCCGGAAATCCGTCTGAAGGCTCAAATTACAAAATAAGTTATTTCCCTAGAAACAGAACCAGTGTAAAAACGGCATCCAAAGATATCACCCGTATCAGAAGATATGTAAATACCCATAGATGTGCGTTAAACAAGCATAGCAATTACAAAAATGTGCACATTGTGTTTTTTTTTAATTGAAGAGAGACAACGAATAAAAAATACATTTACACAATTATAGCATAATGTACCAGATTAGAAACCATAACATAACCTCAAATAAGTTAATTAGCCTCCGAAAAAGTATTCTCTAGTACCTATCTCAGAAAATACACTCCGTGCCGACTGGGTACGCTAACTCCGCAAGGATCGTACTTCAAGCAGCATAAATACGGTCAGCTTGAAATGAAGTCTAGGGAGTGTAATAAGACGGTAAACTAAAAAAAATCCAATAACTCGAAAAATACGGGTCGGACTTACTTGCCACTTTCTATGCTAATTCCCTAAAGGATGTACTTCTCACATTATAAATATCTAGGGAGTGCAATAAGCTAGCTCGACAAAAAATTATTCCCAGTACCACCAAAAAAAAGGACCGTTCCGGCTTGCCACTTGCTGTGCTAATTCCCCAGAGGATACATTTCACATATTATAAATAAAATCGATTTGAAATGAGATCTAGGGGATGTAATAAGATAGAACCCGAAAAAATTCCAATGTAGCGGAAAAAAACGGACCAAGCCTCGCTACTTGCTGTACTAATTCCTGAATCGTTTCACCTTTAATAAATATAGCCTGATTATACGTAATGTTTGAAAATTTTCAATAATAAAAATGTATTTTAGAAAACCTGTGTAGTATTGTTATTTTGTAGCAAAACCTTTGCATGCGGCAAAGTATACAGGGATGGCCAAAAGTACGGAATAAAATTCATATCTTTTGAATGAGTAAATTTTTTTAAAACGCCGCAACACGTTAACTGATTTTGATTTTTTCCCATCTTTCGGTTATATAATAATTAATTTTTCTTCAACCCCCTAACCCCCAGCTACCCCTACTTTTTTTTCAAATGGAAACATAAGGCATGAGGGGGCTCGTTGAAAAGCTTATAGAAAACCGAATCCAGCCATACCAAATAAACAAGTTTTATTTTTTCAATAGCAAGGTTTTTAGGGTTGTATAAAACACCTACTTAACAAGTGAAATAAAATTTAATTATCTTCAGTGTTATCCTCCATGAATTTGCACAGAATAAAATAAAGAATTTGAAACTGTACCTATCACTGCTAACGCAAAAAAGATATATTTTTTATGTTGCGTTTTTTTGGCACCACTTACTTGCCAGGCTTTCTGGTTAATTTTTCGCTTTAGTTGTAAATTGGAGTTCGAAACGTTACTATTGTGTCAAAATCAAGTTATTTACTGAATTGCAATGGTATTGTCGGAAAGGCAACGCATCGAAATCTTGATATTGCTTGGATGTGGAGACAAAATAAGAAGTCAGGCTGAAGTGCGCGATTTATTTAATGCGAAATATCCCGAAAACCAAATCTCGCAAGGGACAGTTAGTAAAATATTTCACAAATTTGAGGAACACGGTACAGTACAGACTTTGCCCAAAACTGGACGGGCACGTGCTTTGAATGAAGAAAAGAAATTAGACATTGCATTAGAACTTGTTGAAAATCCTCATACTTCAACTGTTTCATTGGCCCGCAATCACGATGCTTCTCGAACTGCAATTCGAATGTTTCTGAAACAAGAGAAATACCACCCCTATAAGGTATGTCTTGTCCAAGAGCTTTTGGAAGACGATTATGATAGGCGATTACAATTTTGTGAGGAAATGATGAGACGGTGTGACGACAATAATGGTTTTCAACGAGACGTACTTTTTTCGGATGAAGCTACGTTTTATTTAAATGGAGTGGTTAACAGGCACAACTATCGCTTTTGGTCCCAGGAAAATCCACACTGGACATGCGAATCGCATACGCAGCATCCACAAAAAGTTAATGTATGGGCAGGTATCATCAACAACAGAATCTTGGGCCCATTCTTTTTTGAAGAAAATCTTACTGCCGCACGCTACCTGGATTTCCTAACATTTGACCTGATACCTGCTCTAGCTGTGATTTTCCCTCATGAAATTGATCCAGATATACCGAATGAAAGAATTTGGTTCCAACAAGATGGCGCTCCCCCACATTTTGGTATTGATGTTCGAAGATACTTAGATGAAATGTTTCCAAATCGCTGGATTGGTAGACGGGGTACAGTTGAATGGCCGCCAAGATCCCCCGACTTAACACCCCTGGATTATTTTCTTTGGGGATATTTGAAAGAAAGAGTCTACCAGGACAGACCGGATAATATTGAGAATTTAAAGAACAAGATTAGGGCGGAGATGCATAATTTACCAGCTGAAGTCATTCAGAATGCTGTGGACAGCTTTTACTATCGTCTTGGAGAATGCCAAATAGTGAATGGAGGACATTTTCAGCATTTGCGACATTGAGTTTATTTTTGTAAATTATCTAGTTGTTTCAATTTCTAAATGAAAAAAAACTTGTTATTGAAAAAATAAAACTTGTTTATTTGGTATGGTTGGATTCAGTTTTCTATAAGCTTTTCAATGAGCCCCCTCTGCCTTATGTTTCCATTTGAAAAAAAAGTAGGGGTAGCTGGGGGTTAGGGGGTTGAAGAAAAATTAGTTATTATAGAACCGAAAGATGGGGAAAAATCTAAATCAATTAACGTGTTTCGGCGTTTTAAAAAAAATTTACTCATTCAAATGATATGAATTATATTCCGTACTTCTGGCCATCCCTGTATATTGAACAAATACACGATAACACTAATTTAAAGAAACACAAGGTCGTTTAAAGAATAACAACAATACATTGCAAATATAGGACACCAAGTAACTGCAGATTCCAGTATTCTCGACGCCACTTGGTGGTAAATACTAGAATGATGAAGAAACAAATAATACTTCATTTACATCATTAAGCTCTGAAGATTTTTCATAAATCTTTCTTGTCGAAGAAAATTACATCACTGGAGAATTGTGTATAAAATTTCTTTCTGGAAAATTAATTGATAGGAAATATTTTTTAATATATTCCAAAAAAAAACTTAAAAGTTCTAAATTTTCTATAAAATAAATGCTATATATTCAAGGAGTTATTGCTATTTTGTGAGTATAAGGTAAAAATGCCAAGGCTATAAAACACAAAAATGGTAGATTGATCTTTATGAGTATATATAGTGTAAACGTCAATAAGATCTCGACGCCAACTCTTGAATGCTTGAAAATGATAAATTAATAATTCAAATTAATATGTATCAGGGTTGCTATTCTCAGATAGGTTGATTTGGTTTAAATAATTCATAGGTCATCTTTGGAACAAAGGTCGACCCATCACTTTTGTGCTTCTCAGTCTGCATTAAGTCAGCTTTATGCTCCCAAATTTAAATGTAATGATACGGAATACATAATATACAAATGTAGACATATAAATAATTTATACTTACCCATTAAGTTGTATTAATATGCGTGTGCCTCAAGTTGGTATAAATATTTTTAAGCAGTTCCTGGCTGGCCTTTTGATATGGTTTTTAAGGAATATGTTCACAGTAGTAATCAGCACATTCACATGTTTATTTATGCTTTAAGCACCATTATTATCGTCATTCGACCGTAATAGGTTCTACCAGAAAGTCTTTCTCGCCTACAATTTTTAAATTGTATACATTTTTTCAATCAATAATTTGACGAAAATCGTTTTGCAAAGACTTGATTGTAAACATTACAACTTTTGGAGCCTTTGATTTGTTTATTGTTTCACTAATTTAATCAAATCAAAATAATTTGATAGCATGAAAGTTAAGTTCGGTGTTGTCATCAAAGTATTTTTATCAAATATTTTCGACGAAAATCCAACACAGACCCTATACTGCTGCCTCATATGTCACATGTTTTGGCGAAATCTGGAAACAAGTATTTAATAACAATATTGATACTTTGAAGTTCCACAAAGTTTACATGCTTCTCATTTTTACATGAATACATAATATATTCCTAGATGATAAGACAAATTCTATACAAAACGTTAGATTTTTTAGAACAAAGTAATACAAATATTTTGAACTGTCAAAAGGAAACTAATAAGTTATTGCGTATATCAAAAAATATGATTATGGTTACTTAAAGGCCGTGCTGATTGAGTTCTGTGATTATAGCATAGTTTGCTCACGCCCACGCAATGACGTCACTAACGAACGAGACTGGTGACATCAAGAATTACATATTGGCAAAGAAATGCAACAATTTTGTGTCGTTTTTCTAATAACTACCACATTTTCACAGATGTTGCAGCTGTAACCTGAGGAGTTATTTCTTCATTTATTTATCTACCGTTATGACCAGTATCATAACGATATTAACTTGTAAAAGAGTCTACTATTTAATTCTCGAAAGGGAGTTTATAATAATTATTATTATTACACTTTCATTAATACGTGGGAACTTAGAAATGTTGTACGTTCAGAGAATGAATACCAGACACTTACCGTATGTCGCTCATGTTCAGGGTAATCCAATGGTTGGTTGTATAGGTGACACTTAAGTTGGAAGAACAACAACCTGCCGGTGACGTCAGGCCTATGGAATGTTGATCCCTTGAGTTTAGTTAGGCTTGCCATAAGCGTAGGACCTCAAATGTAGGTAGTAGCGAAAAAATCAAAGAGATCAAAATTGTAGAAAATATAATTATTTCTAACTTTGTTTATGTACATTTATGTCGTAAAGTCAATAACAAACGAGATAATTCAATAATTATACTTTGTCACTATTTTCCCCCTTAACTTGAAAAATATCGATCGCACGATAAAATTTGTAATTAAAGATGTTGTAGGAAATCGCATTTGCAACAACTTAAGTCCTTACTATTTTTATTGTAATGTTGAAAATGGCCGAGATATTGAGCAAAAACGATTTTTCCTTAAATTCAAGATGGCGGCTGATGCAGGGGTGGAATTCAGTCGCGATTCTGAATTTATACTACTATTGAGCCCCCCCCCCCCTAAAGGTTAGAACAAGAAAATTGTGGTCCCTAATTTTTTCCCGGTTAAATGACAACCCGACTGGACTATTAAAGCAATTTGTATCAAAACGAAAGTCTACAGTTCTCTAGTGACGTCATATGCCGATAGGTCGAAACAAAGCCAGCTGACGAGTACCATGCCGTATTCACACCACAAGTATTATTATTACCAGAACAGCATTTTGGAAACGACTTAGACTACGGTCATAGTGGAGATGCAGGTAGAGACTAGAGACATGAGCAGAAATATGCGTTAGTATCTGTATGACCACAGTCGCATGACTATGTGCGGGCATAGCTATTGCTCTAGCCTCTATATGAATCTAAAGCTACGATTCTTGGAACTATGGACGTTCCCTTATGTATAAAAATCAAGAACTGGACTGGAACTTCATTGACTTCAATCCGTGCACCGTAAGTTATGAACCGTTCTGGAGTTTTTTCTGAAGGAGAAAGCAATGTATCACTCGAAACATTTAAACTATTGTCATAGTAGCCAGTCCCCCAACTTGTTCAAATGTAAACAGGACTTTAAGACTGTGGACATTTCTAATGTTATTGGTAATAATATTATATATTGAAACAAATATTTGACCTAGACTTGTATACATCGTATCATCCCTCTGGAGGGAGATAAAACCGTTGGTGCCTTGTCTAAGTTTACTGGTGTCCTGGCGTGAGTGGCTAGCAATAGTAGCAGAAATAGACCGATGTAAAATAAAACTCTGGACGAAAGATAAAGTAAGATTGCGACACTGTCCTATAAATCACAATAATGGTGATCCTTCCCTAATGATGAAGCGAAGGATGAGAGGCATTGAAGAAAATCTTTGCACGCCACTGACAGGCACTTGCGAAAAGCTCGAGGGGAACAAAAACATCACCGTAACGTAGGAAGCGTAAAACGAAAACACATTTTTTTTGGGGGAGCTTCCTGTTTCGCTACCTCTGGCATCATCAACTAATCAACGTAGGAACATTTGCGGACAACACATCCGAGTTTTCAATTCTGCGTATTTAAAAGGAACATATGAATGTAAGATGGATCGTAGCGCCTCTCTCCGAGTTCGTTTATACACGTTCAGTGGTTTCTCATTCATATAATAAGGTTCTCGAACTGTATGTGTGTATCTGATATGAACTTTTATACCCTAACGAGCTCTTTATGTTACGTGTTCACGAATGTCTGATCTAGATTATTTCTAAAAAGGAAACATTACTCCAGGCGCCTTTCATACAGCACGAAGCGACAAATGGAATTCTCACAAGGCATTTTTCATTTCCAATTTATTGACGAAGGTTTCTTCGCAGAGATTGGAAGTCTACGGAACTGATATTTTTTTCTGATGCGAGAAGAGGGAGACATAATTTTTTCTCTATAATACGACGGTATGAAGCTCGTGAATTTTTTATTTTTTTGACAAATAATTTATTATTCAATAAGAACAATGATAACTACTTGTACATGACAATTAATTACTTTAGAACATTTTGGTGATCGATATCATTTCAAACTTATATGAACTCATTATAATAATCCTTAAATGTACAGAATTTTTTCTATATCACTTTTGCTTTTCAAAGAAGAATGTCTCTATTTTTTATGAAATACTTAATACATTTAAGCAAAAACATTTTTTTACTAAAATTGATCAATAATACAATTAAAAAGCATTTCTTAAAAATGAATGAAATTTCTTATAAAATATTAAGTATTTAATTATTTTAGTTAAAATAGCAAAAGTAACGTAGATTTTTTTTTATATATACTGCGTTTATGAAAAAAATAAAAAAAACTGTAAATTTGTTTGTTAACTTTAATTTTAATAACTCCAAAAGCTAGGGGAAAAGTGAAAGCACGGAGTATGAATGTTTTTTATGTCTTATAATATACAGGGCATCTGCAGTATAATGTCTCTCGATTAATTTGTGATGGTATGGATCAAGTGAACAAAAAAAGTTCCATACAATATGAGATATAATATGTGCTCTAAATTAAAAAATAAAACTGCAGTGATATCTAAAAAATGTTTAATTGTAACTGTAATAAATGATGATAAGGTATAATTTGCCATATTTTAAATTAAGTCTAACATCGGTAACATAGCTCTACACTGTAAAAAAAATCATTCAAATTCACTCAATTTTACTTAATAATGTATTAATTTCTGTCCACACCCGATTGAGTGAAGTTATCACTCTAGTTTTAGAGACAATACTTTGGGTCTCGATTAAAGGAATTGGTTAACTGATCGGACGAATAGATTGCCATAACCTATACTGTACGTTACAGATATGTAAGTATAAGTAACAATTTAACTATCCGTTTATTTTATATAACCAAATATTAATCTATATTTTAACTACTGTACCACTGCATTTAAACATAATTTTCACCAAAATAATCGGATTAATGGACATTTGTTCAGCACTACACGCCATACACCACGCCACGAGATGACCTCATTATGGGAATAGACAAAGACAACGCACGACAACTATAGATTGACGTGGGGTCACTCAATAATGAGGACATTTGCTCTGATTTAGCTAAAAGTGTACCAAATACGAGTTTATCTGTCAATGGTTATAAAAAGTTTATTTCTAACTATTTGAAAATCAAAGTATGACTACAATATGCATTAAAAGTATAACCCAATGCTAAATCTTGAGATCGTTCTTCGTACTTACTCAAATAAATTTAATCCTGACCACTTATCTGTGTAAAACCAAAGTCGATGTTTCGGAATTTATTTATTTATTTATTTATTTATTTATTTATTTACTTATTTAATTAAATACACATCCAACAGGCGATGCCCAATAATAGGATATGTTAAGTCTAGTAATAAAATATAAAAAAAGTTAAAAGAGAGAAAAATTAACTGAAAAAATAGAGAAAAAAAAATAGTACAAACTTACAAATAACACAGATATAAAGAACAAAATAAAAGGCAAACAAACTATAAGAGACAGATATGACTACATAAGTAAAGCATTTTTTATATCATTAGGCAAACAACAAAAAACATCGACATTATTTTCTATCTTACTGTACTTCGAAACAATTTGATACAATGGTGATGCTACTAGGATGTTACTACGTGCTGCGAGTAGACTAAAAACATTATTACTTCTAGCTGATAGTCG
>NW_019416353.1:314447-322422 GCF_000390285.2 Anoplophora glabripennis
ATTATTTAAAAAAGTATCTCTTGTTGCGATACAATAAAATGAACCGTTTCTGAGAAAAACGACTTCAAACATTTTCATGTGTTAACGCTGTTTTAAACTGATATTCACAGTTTCAACTCATCAATACAAAATTTATTCACTAACTACATTATTAAGTAACATTTTTATTTAGTCTATGCTCTTATAATAAGTTCTCGAAATGTTGTCCTTCCATTTCGACACACAAATTCATTCTTCTCAGAAAGTTGCGACGAACCCTGAATAATATGCCCTCTTTTGCTCTTATTATTGCAAAACTGTCAATAATTCGTTGCCTCAGCTCTTTCACGTTATTCACAGGCCTTCTGTATACCAGTGACGTAATATAGCCCCAAATGAAAAAGTCGATCGGGTTCAAGTCGGGCGGTACTGGCAGCCCACTCTATGAATCCACCACGCCCTATCCCCCTCTCAGGGAAAATTTCATTGAGGTGCTCTCTCACCGTTAAACTATAATGAGGCGGTGCACCGTCATGCAGTAGCCACATTGCACGTCGCACTCCAAAAGGAACGTTTTCCAACAAAACTGGCAGATCATTTTGTAGAAAGTGTAGGCAAACCTCACCACCAAGCTTTTGAGGAAAGAAATGTGGCCCAACTAAATGATCTCCCACGATGCCAGCCCATACATTCACAGAAAATTTATTCTGGAACCCAAGTTCCACCACTAAATGAGGATTCTCGTCACACCAATAATGTTTAGATGTAGATTTATTACACCATCATGCCTGAATCCAGCTTCATCCATGAAAATAATTGAATTGATGAAATTTCTGTTGCCATCATGGAGATTTATAATTGTACTGCAAAAATTCAGTCGTGCAATCGGATCTCTAGGGAGTAGGGTTTGGACCTTTTGATAGTGGAATGGATGCAGGAGTTGGTCCTGCAAAATTTCATGGACTGAGCTTTTGGGAATATTTTCCTGCGATGCAATTAACATGACGCTTGTATCAGGATTATTATCAACCACATCCAAAACACGGAAATGCATCTCGATACAAACGTTTTGCTCTTGATGCATTTTCCGCAGCTAAGCCAACGCATGTTGCGCAGCTGCTCATTCGAATATTTATTATAATTATTATTGTTATTATTATTGTTCATTTTAACAGTTTTAATCACGATAGGTACTTATTACACACAAATGATCACAACAGAATAATTCACATAAATATTATCTGTCAAAAGTAGCTAATGCAACATTAAGTTATTGTTTTCAAAGCCTGCTTTGTAAATCTTAAAAATCAGTTTAAAGCAGCGTTAACGCATGAAAATGTTTGAAGTCGTTTTTCTCAGAAACGGTTCATTTTATTGGATCGCAACAAGAGATATTTTTTAAAATAATTTTTGACATTCTTTAACATGATGCTGTTCAAATTTATAAAGCGGTGAAAACAAAAAAGTTGTGGGACATGGATCGAAGATTAAAGTCAGGTTAGTCCCTTTGGCACTGGAATGTTTGCATCATATTTGGAACATAAATCTACAAGGGTATTAGTAATATATAGGAAAGACTTGGAAAAAATCAAATCACAAATAAAAAAGTTATCTAAGAAAACCTAAAAAAAAAAATTTTTTAACACCCCGTATCTCCGTTAATATTGAGTTTTCGAAAAATTGTTATAGGACTTTGTGACCCTAATATTTTGTGAGGAATCACCTCCTGAAGTCTTGACGCATAATTTCCGGACACCCTGTATAATGGTGTGTAATATCTTAGGTGATTAAAAATAGCCACCATGCATAAACAAAACTGTTTGATTTTTGGAAAGAAACTTAGCACTTAGCAATATCCGGTGAATGTTGAATTAGATAACCTGTGGAAATCTCGAGTCTGTTGGGAATATCGATTTGAGAACGAACCTAANCTACGTGCTGCGGGTAGACTAAAAACATTATTACTTCTAGCTGATAGACGTGGTACTTTGATATCAATATTACTTAAAACACCTGGACAGTCCAAAATGTTATGTAGAACTTTATACAAAAACATTACTTGAAAAACAGATCTTCTTTTAGCAAGGACATGAATATTGAAACGATCAAGTATAGATCATGCGGAAAACCCTGAGGGGGATATGTACCATCCAATAAGTACACAGCTGATTTCATAAACCTACGCTGTACTCTTTCCAAAGTTGCAATTTGATTAGCATAAATTGGATTCCAGACTATTGATGCATATTTTAATTTAGAACGAATAAAGGTATTGTTGAGCAATCGTAGTGTAGAAATACTGATAAAGCCTTTGGAATTCCTTATTATGAATCCCATATTATTGAAAGCAGATGACGCAATTATGTCTATATGTTTTGTAATAGATAATGTAGGGTCAAATGTAACTCCAAGGTCTTTTATGTAATCGGGTCTATGCAATATTATATTATCCAATTTATAATCGAATAGTACAGAATTTTTTTTTTGGTGAATGTAATGATATTACACTTGGAGACATTTGGCGTTAAATTATTATTTAGACACCACAAACTAATGACATTAAGCGCATCCTGTAATATATAGCAGTCGGCAATGGTGTTTACTTCGCAAAATAGCTTAAGGTCATCTGCATACATTAAATGGTGTACTTGTAGATCAACCATGATGTCGTTTACAAAAAGAACAAAGAGTAAGGGTCTGAGTATAGATCCTTGAGGCACACCAAATATTTGATGAAACTTGTGCGATTTAAAGCCACGATGCTGAACAAACTGATACCGATTTTGTAAATATGATTCAATGAGTTGCAAAAGTGATTCGGACACAGCAAACCCATCTAGTTTATACAGCAAGAGGTCGTGGTCGAGTCTGTCAAAAGCTTTAGTGAAGTCGGTATAGATAACATCGACTTGCTTTATCTTGTCAAGTTTTTCGCTAATAAACTGAGTTTTTTGGACAAGGTTAGTAACGGTGGATCTGCCTTTAATAAAACCGTGATGCTCCCACGCCAACAGCCCGGACAAGGATCTGTATAAAAAGTCATGTAATAAAATCTCAAATATTTTGGAGAAATTGCAAATAATAGAAATTGGCCTGTAATTAACCAATTCATTCTTATTGCCCTTCTTGTCTGGAATTGCTCCGCCAAGTCCTGAAGTGGATCTTCAGTACGGTTTCTGATATTTCACTTCGGTTTTAAGTGATCTTTGGGATGAAATCAGCCTTTTATGGCTGAAATGTTAGATTTAGCTTAATCTCATATCGCAGCTTGAATTCGTCCTAGTATTTCTAGGTAAAAGTTGAAACTGATTCGCTTTTATGGGTGTCCCGCGATGTCGGGCGCTTTGTCAACAGCATCTGGTTCTCTGAATGTCATCTGTTCTGGCTGCATGTGTTTGAAAAGATTAGTAGCTTAAATTCATCATAATATGGGATGAAAATTTCGATTTTCAACCGATGCTACATGGGCGCTTATGCTGACATGTGATGCGCTCTCTAAGTGGTTTTGGAGCTGGATTCAAAACATGGGTGAATTGTCCTTGTCAACATTGGAAGTTCTTTCTGTTGGTTATCTACCTATGTTGTGAGTACTAACCCTGCTAATAACCCAACTATCATGTTAAGTTAAGCATCTCTGATAAATATCTGTTTAAGTACCGAAAACCCCCCTTTCCTTTACACTTATATAATGGTGTGAGTATATCTTAGGTGATTAAAAATAGCCACCATGCATAAACAAAACTGTTTGATTTTTGGAAAGAAACTTAGCACTTAGCAATATCCGGTGAATGTTGAATTAGATAACCTGTGGAAATCTCGAGTCTGTTGGGAATATCGATTTGAGAACGAACCTAAACAGTTTAATATCCCTGTTTTTGCACCTCCGATGCTTTCTCTTATATGTACCCCGAACAGAACATCTAATATAAAACACATCTTGGCTTAAAATCAATACATGCCAGGCTTCCGACGCCAGCAGCATACGTCATACTATCATTGCCTCTAAAGGAAGTGACACCGAATAAACTTTCTGGTTGGCTGGCCCGGGGGTCGGACTCACAATACTCAAGTGTCATCTTGACAGCGCTATCGTTAACAAGGTGGATCGATTCAAGGATTTTTTTATAAGGAAAATATCGGCAACCAATTGCAGTTTCGTTTGAATATAACTATACTTAGGTATTTAAATATACAGGGCCATCCTAAAATATCTAGCCAATTAAAACATATTTAAGAAAAAAAATTATATGAATATGGCCCCAAAAGTGTTTACTAAAAATGATATAAAGACAAATTTTTTTATAAACATATTTTTAGAGACTTAAAATTCGGAATAGGTTCATAGAAAGTCAATTATAATAATTTTGTAGAGGAATAGTATTTATTCAGATTGATGCAGAGTAGTTTATTTTTTACTTTCTATTCTCAGAGAAAATACGATATTTCTGAGGATGAATTATAATCCAGACGGTATCTGTTTCAAAAAGTCCATATTTGAGTGAATCGTATATCCACGGAGATTTTTGGCTTTTTGGCTTTCAAATATCACTAGAAATTTTTCTATGCGCATAAAAAAAACGTGGGCTTAACTTTTGACGGCACAATATGTTAAAAAAATTCGAAAAATGTCATATTTTTCTTCCTATTTAATTGTATCTTTTCAAGAATTGATTTTAGGCGAAATGGAAGAGGCTTGCAATTAAATTTTTTACAAAATATGACTAGTTCCAAATCGAATGAATCATGATTATTATTGTAAAAATCGAAGAAATCGCCAAAAATGGGGTTAAAAAAACATTACTTTTTAGGGAATTTTTTTGGGGTCTTTAAATTGGATATAGGACCTTCATACTTGGCCCAAGAAAACTTCAATGTTATGTAGTATCATCACACCAAATCAAACAAGTTTGATAGATTTTGCATAATAATTTTGCAATCCAAATTTTTTTAAAAAATTGCAAATTTTCAAAATTTTGCACAGCAAATACCAAGGCCCTTAGATACTTGAAAATTTAATCACATATAGATAGAAGGGCTCTCAAGCTTTCAAACGCTTTATGAAAAATTCGAGTCCGTCAATTAGGAGAGCTCTGGCGCTGGTCGAATTTTTGCACTTATAAACAATTCGAATAACTTTGTGAATGAATATTCAACCAAATCAATTTTTTTAAAATAGGTTTTAAAAGTTCTTGGAAAGACGCTTCTTAAAAAAAAAAGATCGATTGGTCAATTAATTACGTGGTTATAGCCGATTAAAGTTAACCGTCATTTCCACTAATTGCAAATGTACTGGGATATCAGGGCTAATTTTTCAAAAAATACCTTTGGTATTCCGAGTAGATACTTACCAAACCTACAAAATTAGGTCTGGGGCATATATATTAGTTACAAAGTCTTTCGGATTCTTCTCTTTGTAACTATGTTGAAAAAACGTAATTGTACTTCCTTGACTGGGATCGTGAAATTTTGTGATCAAAATCGTTTAAACAGCAGGTTATGGGGTAATGGGGTTGCGAGTTATGGTGCAATGAGATCATGAATTCCAATGTTCTTCGAATCATTGATTACTCAAGTCAGTTTGAAATTTTGACACTCTAGGTACTTCTTCCTATAGTGGGCACGAGATTTAAAATTTTTTGTAAATTTTTAACGTTTTAGAAAAATTTTTGTGAAATTTCCGATTCTCTTGGTTTTTTATGTACCTATAAAAAAATAAGAAATATAATGATTTTAACTTGAAATGATCTCTCCAAATTTGAACTTAAGGATGTTACACTCTACCAAGTTTAATAGTAATAATAATAATTATTACTTATTTATTTTCCATATACATATTTTTTTGTAATAATGAAACAAATAGTTTATTTTTGACACATTAGCAACAAGAATATAAATTAAAAATCTGGTATAATTTTTGTAAAAAACTTGAGAGCATTTTTTCTCTAAGTAATACTTGTTTAATAAACAAATGCTTACATACAAAATATTTTCAAATGGTGTAACACAATTCACACTAGTGAATCTACCGCTAAAAAGAACATGTTAGCAATATATTCACCTCTTTAGGAGATCTAGCCCCTTGCAATTTCAGTAAAAAATATATTGAAAAGGACCGTAATTTTAAAATAAAAAAGTACGAATTTTTCGAAAATATCTTGCCTCTGAAGAGGACTGACAACAACCCTTAAGTTAAGTTTTGCTACAACTTTTTTCTCCAGTTTCTGGTTTCTGCTGAGAGCTGAGAAAGTCTGTCTATGGAGAACTGGGCGATTTACGTGTCTTGGTGGTACATTCCTCTTGCTGTGGTACAGATTTTCCAAAATTCAAAAGAATACTCGCAGGATGTCAACGATTTATCATTTGTAAAATTATTTGCCATCACTCTCCGATATATTGTAAAAAATAAAATTACTAGTAGCTAATCCAAGGAAACATTCCCAAAGATCTGGACACAAGTCAGTGAGATGTTAAAGTTTTAAAATAAACCCACCTGACATGTATTTTTGCATAAACAAATTTTACCGAACAAAAATGTTGAAGCAAAAAATAACTTAGCTGCTTGTTGCTTATGCGAACCCTTTCCAAGGGACAAAAGTTTTCGAAAAATGGTTGTAAAAATAATTGTAAAATTTGTTTAAAATAGTAGTTCTAACCCAATTTGATTTTATTACTAATAAATCATTAGCATAAATGTCTTCATGCTACATCAAACGTCTTCACATATATTTTGGAAAAGTTTTTTTATTGCAACACCTTTTATCTGGAAACTATCGGTTTGCGGTTCATGTTTTTAAACCATTTTAGTTTAAAATTTTCTTCCAAATACTTCTTTTTAGAGATATAAGTTGTTGAAGAAAAATTTGTTTATACTTATTTTGATGAGGTCTATCGATGGTTAAAGTCCTAATCATAAAAAGTAAATCACTCTGTATACACTGTATTACTAGTATTTTAATATAAATTCAATTTAATATAAAGTCGAAGTCAAGATCGAAATAGGCAGATCCGTCTTATGGAAAGAAATATAGATACCTACCTACCTTCAGTACCTTTTTAATGAAATAGAAAATAAATTTGATGGAATTTCATTTAGTCCAGATAAAATATTGCAAGCAATAAGACGATATCACTGCGCACCACAACTTCGTCGCCAGACAAATTACTATCAACAAATATGTTACGTGAACCAAAATATATTACCTGTTCAAATATCATATTACTGAATTTAGCCCTGTGGACAAATGTTAGGGGATAAAAAATAACCCATATTTCTTAACTCCATTTATATAATCCATAAAAATAAATTACAGTACATAAAGGTTTGGCATTATTTAAAAGATTTATTTCACATTTGATACATACTATTACAGCTAGATTTATGTACAAATTTACAAAAATTGAGTTAATACGAAAGAAGTATTAGTTAAATACGTATCACAAAAATACAAATGTAAAATTAGAGACAAATGGTGAGTCAGTCGAAGATAATTATTTACGATATAATGTTACAGTAGGTACACAATGAAACTTTATTGGATATATTTTTGTTCTATTTTCGGAAATATGGAAACATAAAGAATAATATATTATTGATCTTGATTGACAACCAAAACCATTCAAAATATAAAGAAATTGTGAAATTTAATCCGTTGTAGTTATTAAAAGTACATTAAATTGTCATGATATTTGAAATGAAATTTAAAAATTATTGCGACTAGTTAATTTGTTTTTCTATTTATTAAGATATGACACTGATCACAATGAATGTTATAGATATTTGTTAAAACATTATTGTCTGTGTGATTTCAATCAAAATGGAGTCTTTTTAATCATTCATTCGTGCAGCTGTTACCGCAATAGGATGTCATTCCCGTATTTTAAACTCCGTTTTAAAAACCTACTATATCAATATTCAGTGTATAGATGTGTTTTGTCTGAATTTTAATTGGATAAAGTAAATACAGCTATATATATATATATATATGTCAATTAATTA